>NW_027520046.1:600000-781383 GCF_051989625.1 Stigmatopora argus
CTGACAGTTCGTTTGGTTGCAGGGGACATATTCAGTTTTTATGGCCAAAATGTGCTTTTCAGGGGCTGAAAAGCATGTTTTGGCCGAGTATGATAATTTTCATTAAAACTTGATTTCTATCACTTCGAATGATGCCAAATGAATAACTTACTTGAATTGGACCATTTTACACTATGTCCATTGTAGATTTGTGTCTCCGACAGTTCGTTTGGTTGCAGGGGACATATACAGTTTTTATGGCCAAAATGTGCTTTTCAGGGGCTGAAAAGCACGTTTTGGCAGAGTATGATAATTTTCATTAAAACTTGATTTCTATCCATTCGAATGATGCCAAATGAATAACTTACTTGAATTGGACCATTTTACACTATGTCCATTGTAGATTTGTGTCTCTGACAGTTCGTTTGGTTGCAGGGGACATATTCAGTTTTTATGGCCAAAATGTGCTTTTCAGGGTCTGAAAAGCATGTTTTGGCCGAGTATGATAATTTTCATTAAAACTTGATTTCTATCACTTCGAATGATGCCAAATGAATAACTTACTTGAATTGGACCATTTTACACTATGTCCATTGTAGATTTGTGTCTCTGACAGTTCGTTTGGTTGCAGGGGACATATTCAGTTTTTATGGCCAAAATGTGCTTTTCAGGGTCTGAAAAGCATGCTTTGGCCGAGTATGATAATTTTCATTAAAACTTGATTTCTATCACTTCGAATGATGCCAAATGAATAACTTACTTGAATTGGACCATTTTACACTATGTCCATTGTAGATTTGTGTCTCTGACAGTTCGTTTGGTTGCAGGGGACATATTCAGTTTTTATGGCCAAAATGTGCTTTTCAGGGGCTGAAAAGCATGTTTTGGCTGAGTATGATAATTTTCATTAAAACTTGATTTCTATCCATTCGAATGATGCCAAATGAATAACTTACTTGAATTGGACCATTTTACACTATGTCCATTGTAGATTTGTGTCTCTGACAGTTCGTTTGGTTGCAGGGGACATATTCAGTTTTTATGGCCAAAATGTGCTTTTCAGGGTCTGAAAAGCATGTTTTGGCCGAGTATGATAATTTTCATTAAAACTTGATTTCTATCACTTCGAATGATGCCAAATGAATAACTTACTTGAATTGGACCATTTTACACTATGTCCATTGTAGATTTGTGTCTCTGACAGTTCGTTTGGTTGCAGGGGACATATTCAGTTTTTATGGCCAAAATGTGCTTTTCAGGGGCTGAAAAGCATGTTTTGGCTGAGTATGATAATTTTCATTAAAACTTGATTTCTATCCATTCGAATGATGCCAAATGAATAACTTACTTGAATTGGACCATTTTACACTATGTCCATTGTAGATTTGTGTCTCTGACAGTTCGTTTGGTTGCAGGGGACATATTCAGTTTTTATGGCCAAAATGTGCTTTTCAGGGGCTGAAAAGCATGTTTTGGCCGAGTATGATAATTTTCATTAAAACTTGATTTCTATCACTTCGAATGATGCCAAATGAATAACTTACTTGAATTGGACCATTTTACACTATGTCCATTGTAGATTTGTGTCTCCGACAGTTCGTTTGGTTGCAGGGGACATTTTCAGTTTTTATGGCCAAAATGTGCTTTTCAGGGGCTGAAAAGCATGTTTTGGCCGAATATGATAATTTTCATTAAAACATAATTTCTATCACTTCGAATGATGCCAAATGAATAACTTACTTGAATTGGACCATTTAACACTATGTCCATTGTAGATTTGTGTCTCTGACAGTTCGTTTGGTTGCAGGGGACATATTCAGTTTTTATGGCCAAAATGTGCTTTTCAGAGGCTGAAAACCATGTTTTGGCCCGAGTATGATAATTTTCATTAAAACTTGATTTCTATCCATTCGAATGATGCCAAATGAATAACTTACTTGAATTGGACCATTTTACACTATGTCCATTGTAGATTTGTGTCTCTGACAGTTCGTTTGGTTGCAGGGGACATATACAGTTTTTATGGCCAAAATGTGCTTTTCAGGGGCTGAAAAGCACGTTTTGGCAGAGTATGATAATTTTCATTAAAACTTGATTTCTATCCATTCGAATGATGCCAAATGAATAACTTACTTGAATTGGACCATTTTACACTATGTCCATTGTAGATTTGTGTCTCTGACAGTTCGTTTGGTTGCAGGGGACATATTCAGTTTTTATGGCCAAAATGTGCTTTTCAGAGGCTGAAAACCATGTTTTGGCCGAGTATGATAATTTTCATTAAAACTTGATTTCTATCCATTCGAATGATGCCAAATGAATAACTTACTTGAATTGGACCATTTTACACTATGTCCATTGTAGATTTGTGTCTCTGACAGTTCGTTTGGTTGCAGGGGACATATACAGTTTTTATGGCCAAAATGTGCTTTTCAGGGGCTGAAAAGCACGTTTTGGCAGAGTATGATAATTTTCATTAAAACTTGATTTCTATCCATTCGAATGATGCCAAATGAATAACTTACTTGAATTGGACCATTTTACACTATGTCCATTGTAGATTTGTGTCTCTGACAGTTCGTTTGGTTGCAGGGGACATATTCACTTTTTATTGGCCAAAATGTGCTTTTCAGGGGCTGAAAAGCATGTTTTGGCCGAGTATGATAATTTTCATTAAAACTTAATTTCTATCACTTCGAATAATGCCAAATGAATAACTTACTTGAATTGGACCATTTTACACTATGTCCATTGTAGATTTGTGTCTCTGACAGTTCGTTTGGTTGCAGGGGACATATTCAGTTTTTATGGCCAAAATGTGCTTTTCAGGGGCTGAAAAGCATGTTTTGGCCGAGTATGATAATTTTCATTGAAACTTGATTTCTATCACTTCGAATGATGCCAAATGAATAACTTACTTGAATTGGACCATTTAACACTATGTCCATTTTAGATTTGTGTCTCTGACAGTTCGTTTGGTTGCAGGGGACATATTCAGTTTTTATGGCCAAAATGTGCTTTTCAGGGGCTGAAAAGCACGTTTTGGCAGAGTATGATAATTTTCATTAAAACTTGATTTCTATCCATTCGAATGATGCCAAATGAATAACTTACTTGAATTGGACCATTTTACACTATGTCCATTGTAGATTTGTGTCTCTGACAGTTCGTTTGGTTGCAGGGGACATATTCAGTTTTTATGGCCAAAATGTGCTTTTCAGAGCCTGAAAAGCATGTTTTGGCCGAGTATGATAATTTTAATTAAAACTTGATTTCTATCACTGCGAATGATGCCAAATGAATAACTTACTCGAATTGGACCATTTTACACTATGTCCATTGTAGATTTGTGTCTCTGACAGTTCGTTTGGTTGCAGGGGACATATTCAGTTTTTATGGCCAAAATGTGCTTTTCAGGGGCTGAAAAGCATGTTTTGGCCGAGTATGATAATTTTCATTAAAACTTGATTTCTATCACTTCGAATGATGCCAAATGAATAACTTACTTGAATTGGACCATTTTACACTATGTCCATTGTAGATTTGTGTCTCCGACAGTTCGTTTGGTTGCAGGGGACATTTTCAGTTTTTATTGCCAAAATGTGCTTTTCAGAGGCTGAAAAGCATGTTTTGGCCGAGTATGATAATTTTCATTAAAACTTGATTTCTATCCATTCGAATGATGCCAAATGAATAACTTACTTGAATTGGACCATTTTACACTATGTCCATTGTAGATTTGTGTCTCTGACAGTTCGTTTGGTTGCAGGGGACATATTCAGTTTTTATGGCCAAAATGTGCTTTTCAGGGGCTGAAAAGCATGTTTTGGCCGAATATGATAATTTTCATTAAAACTTAATTTCTATCACTTCGAATGATGCCAAATGAATAACTTACTTGAATTGGACCATTTAACACTATGTCCATTGTAGATTTGTGTCTCTGACAGTTCGTTTGGTTGCAGGGGACATATTCAGTTTTTATGGCCAAAATGTGCTTTTCAGAGGCTGAAAACCATGTTTTGGCCGAGTATGATAATTTTCATTAAAACTTGATTTCTATCCATTCGAATGATGCCAAATGAATAACTTACTTGAATTGGACCATTTTACACTATGTCCATTGTAGATTTGTGTCTCTGACAGTTCGTTTGGTTGAGGGGACATATACAGTTTTTATGGCCAAAATGTGCTTTTCAGGGGCTGAAAAGCACGTTTTGGCAGAGTATGATAATTTTCATTAAAACTTGATTTCTATCCATTCGAATGATGCCAAATGAATAACTTACTTGAATTGGACCATTTTACACGATGTCCATTGTAGATTTGTGTCTCTGACAGTTCGTTTGGTTGCAGGGGACATATTCACTTTTTATTGGCCAAAATGTGCTTTTCAGGGGCTGAAAAGCATGTGTTGGCCGAGTATGATAATTTTCATTAAAACTTGATTTCGATCACTTCGAATGATGCCAAATGAATAACTTACTTGAATTGGACCATTTTACACTATGTCCATTGTAGATTTCTGTCTCCGACAGTTCGTTTGGTTGCAGGGGACATATTCAGTTTTTATGGCCAAAATGTGCTTTTCAGGGGCTGAAAAGCATGTTTTGGCTGAGTATGATAATTTTCATTAAAACTTGATTTCTATCACTTCGAATGATGCCAAATGAATAACTTACTTGAATTGGACCATTTTACACTATGTCCATTGTAGATTTGTGTCTCCGACAGTTCGTTTGGTTGCAGGGGACATTTTCAGTTTTTATTGCCAAAATGTGCTTTTCAGAGGCTGAAAAGCATGTTTTGGCCGAGTATGATAATTTTCATTAAAACTTGATTTCTATCCATTCGAATGATGCCAAATGAATAACTTACTTGAATTGGACCATTTAACACTATGTCCATTGTAGATTTGTGTCTCTGACAGTTCGTTTGGTTGCAGGGGACATATTCAGTTTTTATGGCCAAAATGTGCTTTTCAGAGGCTGAAAACCATGTTTTGGCCGAGTATGATAATTTTCATTAAAACTTGATTTCTATCCATTCGAATGATGCCAAATGAATAACTTACTTGAATTGGACCATTTTACACTATGTCCATTGTAGATTTGTGTCTCTGACAGTTCGTTTGGTTGCAGGGGACATATTCAGTTTTTATGGCCAAAATGTGCTTTTCAGGGGCTGAAAAGCATGTTTTGGCCGAGTATGATAATTTTCATTAAAACTTGATTTCTATCCATTCGAATGATGCCAAATGAATAACTTACTTGAATTGGACCATTTTACACTATGTCCATTGTAGATTTGTGTCTCTGACAGTTCGTTTGGTTGCAGGGGACATATTCAGTTTTTATGGCCAAAATGTGCTTTTCAGGGGCTGAAAAGCATGTTTTGGCCGAGTATGATAATTTTCATTAAAACTTGATTTCTATCACTTCGAATGATGCCAAATGAATAACTTACTTGAATTGGACCATTTTACACTATGTCCATTGTAGATTTCTGTCTCCGACAGTTCGTTTGGTTGCAGGGGACATTTTCAGTTTTTATGGCCAAAATGTGCTTTTCAGAGGCTGAAAAGCATGTTTTGGCCGAGTATGATAATTTTCATTGAAACTTGATTTCTATCACTTCGAATGATGCCAAATGAATAACTTACTTGAATTGGACCATTTAACACTATGTCCATTTTAGATTTGTGTCTCTGACAGTTCGTTTGGTTGCAGGGGACATATTCAGTTTTTATGGCCAAAATGTGCTTTTCAGGGGCTGAAAAGCACGTTTTGGCAGAGTATGATAATTTTCATTAAAACTTGATTTCTATCCATTCGAATGATGCCAAATGAATAACTTACTTGAATTGGACCATTTTACAATATGTCCATTGTAGATTTGTGTCTCTGACAGTTCGTTTGGTTGCAGGGGAAATATTCAGTTTTTATGGCCAAAATGTGCTTTTCAGAGCCTGAAAAGCATGTTTTGGCCGAGTATGATAATTTTAATTAAAACTTGATTTCTATCACTGCGAATGATGCCAAATGAATAACTTACTCGAATTGGACCATTTTACACTATGTCCATTGTAGATTTGTGTCTCTGACAGTCCGTTTGGTTGCAGGGGACATATTCAGTTTTTATGGCCAAAATGTGCTTTTCAGGGGCTGAAAAGCATGTTTTGGCCGAGTATGATAATTTTCATTAAAACTTGATTTCTATCACTTCGAATGATGCCAAATGAATAACTTACTTGAATTGGACCATTTTACACTATGTCCATTGTAGATTTGTGTCTCCGACAGTTCGTTTGGTTGCAGGGGACATTTTCAGTTTTTATTGCCAAAATGTGCTTTTCAGAGGCTGAAAAGCATGTTTTGGCCGAGTATGATAATTTTCATTAAAACTTGATTTCTATCCATTCGAATGATGCCAAATGAATAACTTACTTGAATTGGACCATTTTACACTATGTCCATTGTAGATTTCTGTCTCCGACAGTTCGTTTGGTTGCAGGGGACATTTTCAGTTTTTATGGCCAAAATGTGCTTTTCAGAGGCTGAAAAGCATGTTTTGGCCGAGTATGATAATTTTCATTAAAACTTGATTTCTATCCATTCGAATGATGCCAAATGAATAACTTATTTGAATTGGACCATTTTACACTATGTCCATTGTAGATTTGTGTCTCTGACAGTTCGTTTGGTTGCAGGGGACATATTCAGTTTTTATGGCCAAAATGTGCTTTTCAGGGGCTGAAAAGCATGTTTTGGCCGAGTATGATAATTTTCATTAAAACTTGATTTCTATCACTTCGAATGATGCCAAATGAATAACTTACTTGAATTGGACCATTTAACACTATGTCCATTGTAGATTTGTGTCTCTGACAGTTCGTTTGGTTGCAGGGGACATATTCAGTTTTTATGGCCAAAATGTGCTTTTCAGAGGCTGAAAACCATGTTTTGGCCGAGTATGATAATTTTCATTAAAACTTGATTTCTATCCATTCGAATGATGCCAAATGAATAACTTACTTGAATTGGACCATTTTACACTATGTCCATTGTAGATTTGTGTCTCTGACAGTTCGTTTGGTTGCAGGGGACATATTCAGTTTTTATGGCCAAAATGTGCTTTTCAGGGGCTGAAAAGCATGTTTTGGCCGAGTATGATAATTTTCATTAAAACTTGATTTCTATCCATTCGAATGATGCCAAATGAATAACTTACTTGAATTGGACCATTTTACACTATGTCCATTGTAGATTTGTGTCTCTGACAGTTCGTTTGGTTGCAGGGGACATATTCAGTTTTTATGGCCAAAATGTGCTTTTCAGGGGCTGAAAAGCATGTTTTGGCCGAGTATGATAATTTTCATTAAAACTTGATTTCTATCACTTCGAATGATGCCAAATGAATAACTTACTTGAATTGGACCATTTAACACTATGTCCATTGTAGATTTGTGTCTCTGACAGTTCGTTTGGTTGCAGGGGACATATTCAGTTTTTATGGCCAAAATGTGCTTTTCAGAGGCTGAAAACCATGTTTTGGCCGAGTATGATAATTTTCATTAAAACTTGATTTCTATCCATTCGAATGATGCCAAATGAATAACTTACTTGAATTGGACCATTTTACACTATGTCCATTGTAGATTTGTGTCTCTGACAGTTCGTTTGGTTGCAGGGGACATATTCAGTTTTTATGGCCAAAATGTGCTTTTCAGGGGCTGAAAAGCATGTTTTGGCCGAGTATGATAATTTTCATTAAAACTTGATTTCTATCCATTCGAATGATGCCAAATGAATAACTTACTTGAATTGGACCATTTTACACTATGTCCATTGTAGATTTGTGTCTCTGACAGTTCGTTTGGTTGCAGGGGACATATTCAGTTTTTATGGCCAAAATGTGCTTTTCAGGGGCTGAAAAGCATGTTTTGGCCGAGTATGATAATTTTCATTAAAACTTGATTTCTATCACTTCGAATGATGCCAAATGAATAACTTACTTGAATTGGACCATTTTACACTATGTCCATTGTAGATTTCTGTCTCCGACAGTTCGTTTGGTTGCAGGGGACATTTTCAGTTTTTATGGCCAAAATGTGCTTTTCAGAGGCTGAAAAGCATGTTTTGGCCGAGTATGATAATTTTCATTGAAACTTGATTTCTATCACTTCGAATGATGCCAAATGAATAACTTACTTGAATTGGACCATTTAACACTATGTCCATTTTAGATTTGTGTCTCTGACAGTTCGTTTGGTTGCAGGGGACATATTCAGTTTTTATGGCCAAAATGTGCTTTTCAGGGGCTGAAAAGCACGTTTTGGCAGAGTATGATAATTTTCATTAAAACTTGATTTCTATCCATTCGAATGATGCCAAATGAATAACTTACTTGAATTGGACCATTTTACAATATGTCCATTGTAGATTTGTGTCTCTGACAGTTCGTTTGGTTGCAGGGGACATATTCAGTTTTTATGGCCAAAATGTGCTTTTCAGAGCCTGAAAAGCATGTTTTGGCCGAGTATGATAATTTTAATTAAAACTTGATTTCTATCACTGCGAATGATGCCAAATGAATAACTTACTCGAATTGGACCATTTTACACTATGTCCATTGTAGATTTGTGTCTCTGACAGTCCGTTTGGTTGCAGGGGACATATTCAGTTTTTATGGCCAAAATGTGCTTTTCAGGGGCTGAAAAGCATGTTTTGGCCGAGTATGATAATTTTCATTAAAACTTGATTTCTATCACTTCGAATGATGCCAAATGAATAACTTACTTGAATTGGACCATTTTACACTATGTCCATTGTAGATTTGTGTCTCCGACAGTTCGTTTGGTTGCAGGGGACATTTTCAGTTTTTATTGCCAAAATGTGCTTTTCAGAGGCTGAAAAGCATGTTTTGGCCGAGTATGATAATTTTCATTAAAACTTGATTTCTATCCATTCGAATGATGCCAAATGAATAACTTACTTGAATTGGACCATTTTACACTATGTCCATTGTAGATTTCTGTCTCCGACAGTTCGTTTGGTTGCAGGGGACATTTTCAGTTTTTATGGCCAAAATGTGCTTTTCAGAGGCTGAAAAGCATGTTTTGGCCGAGTATGATAATTTTCATTAAAACTTGATTTCTATCCATTCGAATGATGCCAAATGAATAACTTATTTGAATTGGACCATTTTACACTATGTCCATTGTAGATTTGTGTCTCTGACAGTTCGTTTGGTTGCAGGGGACATATTCAGTTTTTATGGCCAAAATGTGCTTTTCAGGGGCTGAAAAGCATGTTTTGGCCGAGTATGATAATTTTCATTAAAACTTGATTTCTATCACTTCGAATGATGCCAAATGAATAACTTACTTGAATTGGACCATTTTACACTATGTCCATTGTAGATTTGTGTCTCCGACAGTTCGTTTGGTTGCAGGGGACATTTTCAGTTTTTATTGCCAAAATGTGCTTTTCAGAGGCTGAAAAGCATGTTTTGGCCGAGTATGATAATTTTCATTAAAACTTGATTTCTATCCATTCGAATGATGCCAAATGAATAACTTACTTGAATTGGACCATTTAACACTATGTCCATTGTAGATTTGTGTCTCTGACAGTTCGTTTGGTTGCAGGGGACATATTCAGTTTTTATGGCCAAAATGTGCTTTTCAGAGGCTGAAAACCATGTTTTGGCCGAGTATGATAATTTTCATTAAAACTTGATTTCTATCCATTCGAATGATGCCAAATGAATAACTTACTTGAATTGGACCATTTTACACTATGTCCATTGTAGATTTGTGTCTCTGACAGTTCGTTTGGTTGCAGGGGACATATTCAGTTTTTATGGCCAAAATGTGCTTTTCAGGGGCTGAAAAGCATGTTTTGGCCGAGTATGATAATTTTCATTAAAACTTGATTTCTATCCATTCGAATGATGCCAAATGAATAACTTACTTGAATTGGACCATTTTACACTATGTCCATTGTAGATTTGTGTCTCTGACAGTTCGTTTGGTTGCAGGGGACATATTCAGTTTTTATGGCCAAAATGTGCTTTTCAGGGGCTGAAAAGCATGTTTTGGCCGAGTATGATAATTTTCATTAAAACTTGATTTCTATCACTTCGAATGATGCCAAATGAATAACTTACTTGAATTGGACCAATTTACACTATGTCCATTGTAGATTTGTGTCTCTGACAGTTCGTTTGGTTGCAGGGGACATATTCAGTTTTTATGGCCAAAATGTGCTTTTCAGGGGCTGAAAAGCACGTTTTGGCAGAGTATGATAATTTTCATTAAAACTTGATTTCTATCCATTCGAATGATGCCAAATGAATAACTTACTTGAATTGGACCATTTTACAATATGTCCATTGTAGATTTGTGTCTCTGACAGTTCGTTTGGTTGCAGGGGACATATTCAGTTTTTATGGCCAAAATGTGCTTTTCAGAGCCTGAAAAGCATGTTTTGGCCGAGTATGATAATTTTAATTAAAACTTGATTTCTATCACTGCGAATGATGCCAAATGAATAACTTACTCGAATTGGACCATTTTACACTATGTCCATTGTAGATTTGTGTCTCTGACAGTCCGTTTGGTTGCAGGGGACATATTCATTTTTTATGTCCAAAATGTGCTTTTCAGGGGCTGAAAAGCATGTTTTGGCCGAGTATGATAATTTTCATTAAAACTTGATTTCTATCACTTCGAATGATGCCAAATGAATAACTTACTTGAATTGGACCATTTTACACTATGTCCATTGTAGATTTGTGTCTCTGACAGTTCGTTTGGTTGCAGGGGACATATTCAGTTTTTATGGCCAAAATGTGCTTTTCAGGGGCTGAAAAGCATGTTTTGGCCGAGTATGATAATTTTCATTAAAACTTGATTTCTATCACTTCGAATGATGCCAAATGAATAACTTACTTGAATTAGACCATTTTACACTATGTCCATTGTAGATTTCTGTCTCCGACAGTTCGTTTGGTTGCAGGGGACATTTTCAGTTTTTATGGCCAAAATGTGCTTTTCAGAGGCTGAAAAGCATGTTTTGGCCGAGTATGATAATTTTCATTAAAACTTGATTTCTATCACTTCGAATGATGCCAAATGAATAACTTACTTGAATTGGACCATTTTACACTATGTCCATTGTAGATTTGTGTCTCTGACAGTTCCTTTGGTTGCAGGGGACATATACAGTTTTTATGGCCAAATTGTGCTTTTCAGGGGCTGAAAAGCACGATTTGGCAGAGTATGATAATTTTCATTAAAACTTGATTTCTATCCATTCGAATGATGCCAAATGAATAACTTACTTGAATTGGACCATTTTACACTATGTCCATTGTAGATTTGTGTCTCTGACAGTTCGTTTGGTTGCAGGGGACATATTCACTTTTTATTGGCCAAAATGTGCTTTTCAGGGGCTGAAAAGCATGTTTTGGCCGAGTATGATAATTTTCATTAAAACTTGATTTCTATCACTTCGAATGATGCCAAATGAATAACTTACTTGAATTGGACCATTTTACACTATGTCCATTGTAGATTTCTGTCTCCGACTGTTCGTTTGGTTGCAGGGGACATTTTCAGTTTTTATGGCCAAAATGTGCTTTTCAGAGGCTGAAAAGCATGTTTTGGCCGAGTATGATAATTTTCATTAAAACTTGATTTCTATCACTTCGAATGATGCCAAATGAATAACTTACTTGAATTGGACCATTTTACACTATGTCCATTGTAGATTTGTGTCTCCGACAGTTCGTTTGGTTGCAGGGGACATTTTCAGTTTTTATGGCCAAAATGTGCTTTTCAGAGGCTGAAAAGCATGTTTTGGCCGAGTATGATGATTTTCATTAAAATTTAATTTCTATCACTTCGAATGATGCCAAATGAATAACTTACTTGAATTGGACCATTTTACACTATGTCCATTGTAGATTTGTGTCTCCGACAGTTCGTTTGGTTGCAGGGGACATTTTCAGTTTTTATTGCCAAAATGTGCTTTTCAGAGGCTGAAAAGCATGTTTTGGCCGAGTATGATAATTTTCATTAAAACTTGATTTCTATCCATTCGAATGATGCCAAATGAATAACTTACTTGAATTGGACCATTTAACACTATGTCCATTGTAGATTTGTGTCTCTGACAGTTCGTTTGGTTGCAGGGGACATATTCAGTTTTTATGGCCAAAATGTGCTTTTCAGAGGCTGAAAACCATGTTTTGGCCGAGTATGATAATTTTCATTAAAACTTGATTTCTATCCATTCGAATGATGCCAAATGAATAACTTACTTGAATTGGACCATTTTACACTATGTCCATTGTAGATTTGTGTCTCTGACAGTTCGTTTGGTTGCAGGGGACATATTCAGTTTTTATGGCCAAAATGTGCTTTTCAGGGGCTGAAAAGCATGTTTTGGCCGAGTATGATAATTTTCATTAAAACTTGATTTCTATCCATTCGAATGATGCCAAATGAATAACTTACTTGAATTGGACCATTTTACACTATGTCCATTGTAGATTTGTGTCTCTGACAGTTCGTTTGGTTGCAGGGGACATATTCAGTTTTTATGGCCAAAATGTGCTTTTCAGGGGCTGAAAAGCATGTTTTGGCCGAGTATGATAATTTTCATTAAAACTTGATTTCTATCACTTCGAATGATGCCAAATGAATAACTTACTTGAATTGGACCATTTTACACTATGTCCATTGTAGATTTCTGTCTCCGACAGTTCGTTTGGTTGCAGGGGACATTTTCAGTTTTTATGGCCAAAATGTGCTTTTCAGAGGCTGAAAAGCATGTTTTGGCCGAGTATGATAATTTTCATTGAAACTTGATTTCTATCACTTCGAATGATGCCAAATGAATAACTTACTTGAATTGGACCATTTAACACTATGTCCATTTTAGATTTGTGTCTCTGACAGTTCGTTTGGTTGCAGGGGACATATTCAGTTTTTATGGCCAAAATGTGCTTTTCAGGGGCTGAAAAGCACGTTTTGGAAGAGTATGATAATTTTCATTAAAACTTGATTTCTATCCATTCGAATGATGCCAAATGAATAACTTACTTGAATTGGACCATTTTACAATATGTCCATTGTAGATTTGTGTCTCTGACAGTTCGTTTGGTTGCAGGGGACATATTCAGTTTTTATGGCCAAAATGTGCTTTTCAGAGCCTGAAAAGCATGTTTTGGCCGAGTATGATAATTTTAATTAAAACTTGATTTCTATCACTGCGAATGATGCCAAATGAATAACTTACTCGAATTGGACCATTTTACACTATGTCCATTGTAGATTTGTGTCTCTGACAGTCCGTTTGGTTGCAGGGGACATATTCAGTTTTTATGGCCAAAATGTGCTTTTCAGGGGCTGAAAAGCATGTTTTGGCCGAGTATGATAATTTTCATTAAAACTTGATTTCTATCACTTCGAATGATGCCAAATGAATAACTTACTTGAATTGGACCATTTTACACTATGTCCATTGTAGATTTGTGTCTCTGACAGTTCGTTTGGTTGCAGGGGACATATTCAGTTTTTATGGCCAAAATGTGCTTTTCAGGGGCTGAAAAGCATGTTTTGGCCGAGTATGATAATTTTCATTAAAACTTGATTTCTATCACTTCGAATGATGCCAAATGAATAACTTACTTGAATTGGACCATTTTACACTATGTCCATTGTAGATTTCTGTCTCCGACAGTTCGTTTGGTTGCAGGGGACATTTTCAGTTTTTATGGCCAAAATGTGCTTTTCAGAGGCTGAAAAGCATGTTTTTGCCGAGTATGATAATTTTCATTAAAACTTGATTTCTATCACTTCGAATGATGCCAAATGAATAACTTACTTGAATTGGACCATTTTACACTATGTCCATTGTAGATTTGTGTCTCTGACAGTTCCTTTGGTTGCAGGGGACATATACAGTTTTTATGGCCAAAATGTGCTTTTCAGGGGCTGAAAAGCACGATTTGGCAGAGTATGATAATTTTCATTAAAACTTGATTTCTATCCATTCGAATGATGCCAAATGAATAACTTACTTGAATTGGACCATTTTACACTATGTCCATTGTAGATTTGTGTCTCTGACAGTTCGTTTGGTTGCAGGGGACATATTCACTTTTTATTGGCCAAAATGTGCTTTTCAGGGGCTGAAAAGCATGTTTTGGCCGAGTATGATAATTTTCATTAAAACTTGATTTCTATCACTTCGAATGATGCCAAATGAATAACTTACTTGAATTGGACCATTTTACACTATGTCCATTGTAGATTTCTGTCTCCGACAGTTCGTTTGGTTGCAGGGGACATTTTCAGTTTTTATGGCCAAAATGTGCTTTTCAGAGGCTGAAAAGCATGTTTTGGCCGAGTATGATAATTTTCATTAAAACTTGATTTCTATCACTTCGAATGATGCCAAATGAATAACTTACTTGAATTGGACCATTTTACACTATGTCCATTGTAGATTTGTGTCTCCGACAGTTCGTTTGGTTGCAGGGGACATTTTCAGTTTTTATGGCCAAAATGTGCTTTTCAGAGGCTGAAAAGCATGTTTTGGCCGAGTATGATGATTTTCATTAAAATTTAATTTCTATCACTTCGAATGATGCCAAATGAATAACTTACTTGAATTGGACCATTTTACACTATGTCCATTGTAGATTTGTGTCTCCGACAGTTCGTTTGGTTGCAGGGGACATTTTCAGTTTTTATTGCCAAAATGTGCTTTTCAGAGGCTGAAAAGCATGTTTTGGCCGAGTATGATAATTTTCATTAAAACTTGATTTCTATCCATTCGAATGATGCCAAATGAATAACTTACTTGAATTGGACCATTTAACACTATGTCCATTGTAGATTTGTGTCTCTGACAGTTCGTTTGGTTGCAGGGGACATATTCAGTTTTTATGGCCAAAATGTGCTTTTCAGAGGCTGAAAACCATGTTTTGGCCGAGTATGATAATTTTCATTAAAACTTGATTTCTATCACTTCGAATGATGCCAAATGAATAACTTACTTGAATTGGACCATTTTACACTATGTCCATTGTAGATTTCTGTCTCCGACAGTTCGTTTGGTTGCAGGGGACATTTTCAGTTTTTATGGCCAAAATGTGCTTTTCAGAGGCTGAAAAGCATGTTTTGGCCGAGTATGATAATTTTCATTGAAACTTGATTTCTATCACTTCGAATGATGCCAAATGAATAACTTACTTGAATTGGACCATTTAACACTATGTCCATTTTAGATTTGTGTCTCTGACAGTTCGTTTGGTTGCAGGGGACATATTCAGTTTTTATGGCCAAAATGTGCTTTTCAGGGGCTGAAAAGCACGTTTTGGCAGAGTATGATAATTTTCATTAAAACTTGATTTCTATCCATTCGAATGATGCCAAATGAATAACTTACTTGAATTGGACCATTTTACAATATGTCCATTGTAGATTTGTGTCTCTGACAGTTCGTTTGGTTGCAGGGGACATATTCAGTTTTTATGGCCAAAATGTGCTTTTCAGAGCCTGAAAAGCATGTTTTGGCCGAGTATGATAATTTTAATTAAAACTTGATTTCTATCACTGCGAATGATGCCAAATGAATAACTTACTCGAATTGGACCATTTTACACTATGTCCATTGTAGATTTGTGTCTCTGACAGTCCGTTTGGTTGCAGGGGACATATTCAGTTTTTATGGCCAAAATGTGCTTTTCAGGGGCTGAAAAGCATGTTTTGGCCGAGTATGATAATTTTCATTAAAACTTGATTTCTATCACTTCGAATGATGCCAAATGAATAACTTACTTGAATTGGACCATTTTACACTATGTCCATTGTAGATTTGTGTCTCTGACAGTTCGTTTGGTTGCAGGGGACATATTCAGTTTTTATGGCCAAAATGTGCTTTTCAGGGGCTGAAAAGCATGTTTTGGCCGAGTATGATAATTTTCATTAAAACTTGATTTCTATCACTTCGAATGATGCCAAATGAATAACTTACTTGAATTGGACCATTTTACACTATGTCCATTGTAGATTTCTGTCTCCGACAGTTCGTTTGGTTGCAGGGGACATTTTCAGTTTTTATGGCCAAAATGTGCTTTTCAGAGGCTGAAAAGCATGTTTTTGCCGAGTATGATAATTTTCATTAAAACTTGATTTCTATCACTTCGAATGATGCCAAATGAATAACTTACTTGAATTGGACCATTTTACACTATGTCCATTGTAGATTTGTGTCTCTGACAGTTCCTTTGGTTGCAGGGGACATATACAGTTTTTATGGCCAAAATGTGCTTTTCAGGGGCTGAAAAGCACGATTTGGCAGAGTATGATAATTTTCATTAAAACTTGATTTCTATCCATTCGAATGATGCCAAATGAATAACTTACTTGAATTGGACCATTTTACACTATGTCCATTGTAGATTTGTGTCTCTGACAGTTCGTTTGGTTGCAGGGGACATATTCACTTTTTATTGGCCAAAATGTGCTTTTCAGGGGCTGAAAAGCATGTTTTGGCCGAGTATGATAATTTTCATTAAAACTTGATTTCTATCACTTCGAATGATGCCAAATGAATAACTTACTTGAATTGGACCATTTTACACTATGTCCATTGTAGATTTGTGTCTCTGACAGTTCATTTGGTTGCAGGGGACATATTCACTTTTTATTGGCCAAAATGTGCTTTTCAGGGGCTGAAAAGCATGTTTTGGCCGAGTATGATAATTTTCATTAAAACTTGATTTCTATCACTTCGAATGATGCCAAATGAATAACTTACTTGAATTGGACCATTTTACACTATGTCCATTGTAGATTTCTGTCTCCGACAGTTCGTTTGGTTGCAGGGGACATTTTCAGTTTTTATGGCCAAAATGTGCTTTTCAGAGGCTGAAAAGCATGTTTTGGCCGAGTATGATAATTTTCATTAAAACTTGATTTCTATCACTTCGAATGATGCCAAATGAATAACTTACTTGAATTGGACCATTTTACACTATGTCCATTGTAGATTTGTGTCTCCGACAGTTCGTTTGGTTGCAGGGGACATTTTCAGTTTTTATGGCCAAAATGTGCTTTTCAGAGGCTGAAAAGCATGTTTTGGCCGAGTATGATGATTTTCATTAAAATTTAATTTCTATCACTTCGAATGATGCCAAATGAATAACTTACTTGAATTGGACCATTTTACACTATGTCCATTGTAGATTTGTGTCTCCGACAGTTCGTTTGGTTGCAGGGGACATTTTCAGTTTTTATTGCCAAAATGTGCTTTTCAGAGGCTGAAAAGCATGTTTTGGCCGAGTATGATAATTTTCATTAAAACTTGATTTCTATCCATTCGAATGATGCCAAATGAATAACTTACTTGAATTGGACCATTTAACACTATGTCCATTGTAGATTTGTGTCTCTGACAGTTCGTTTGGTTGCAGGGGACATATTCAGTTTTTATGGCCAAAATGTGCTTTTCAGAGGCTGAAAACCATGTTTTGGCCGAGTATGATAATTTTCATTAAAACTTGATTTCTATCCATTCGAATGATGCCAAATGAATAACTTACTTGAATTGGACCATTTTACACTATGTCCATTGTAGATTTGTGTCTCTGACAGTTCGTTTGGTTGCAGGGGACATATTCAGTTTTTATGGCCAAAATGTGCTTTTCAGGGGCTGAAAAGCATGTTTTGGCCGAGTATGATAATTTTCATTAAAACTTGATTTCTATCCATTCGAATGATGCCAAATGAATAACTTACTTGAATTGGACCATTTTACACTATGTCCATTGTAGATTTGTGTCTCTGACAGTTCGTTTGGTTGCAGGGGACATATTCAGTTTTTATGGCCAAAATGTGCTTTTCAGGGGCTGAAAAGCATGTTTTGGCCGAGTATGATAATTTTCATTAAAACTTGATTTCTATCACTTCGAATGATGCCAAATGAATAACTTACTTGAATTGGACCATTTTACACTATGTCCATTGTAGATTTCTGTCTCCGACAGTTCGTTTGGTTGCAGGGGACATTTTCAGTTTTTATGGCCAAAATGTGCTTTTCAGAGGCTGAAAAGCATGTTTTGGCCGAGTATGATAATTTTCATTGAAACTTGATTTCTATCACTTCGAATGATGCCAAATGAATAACTTACTTGAATTGGACCATTTAACACTATGTCCATTTTAGATTTGTGTCTCTGACAGTTCGTTTGGTTGCAGGGGACATATTCAGTTTTTATGGCCAAAATGTGCTTTTCAGGGGCTGAAAAGCACGTTTTGGCAGAGTATGATAATTTTCATTAAAACTTGATTTCTATCCATTCGAATGATGCCAAATGAATAACTTACTTGAATTGGACCATTTTACAATATGTCCATTGTAGATTTGTGTCTCTGACAGTTCGTTTGGTTGCAGGGGACATATTCAGTTTTTATGGCCAAAATGTGCTTTTCAGAGCCTGAAAAGCATGTTTTGGCCGAGTATGATAATTTTAATTAAAACTTGATTTCTATCACTGCGAATGATGCCAAATGAATAACTTACTCGAATTGGACCATTTTACACTATGTCCATTGTAGATTTGTGTCTCTGACAGTCCGTTTGGTTGCAGGGGACATATTCAGTTTTTATGGCCAAAATGTGCTTTTCAGGGGCTGAAAAGCATGTTTTGGCCGAGTATGATAATTTTCATTAAAACTTGATTTCTATCACTTCGAATGATGCCAAATGAATAACTTACTTGAATTGGACCATTTTACACTATGTCCATTGTAGATTTGTGTCTCTGACAGTTCGTTTGGTTGCAGGGGACATATTCAGTTTTTATGGCCAAAATGTGCTTTTCAGGGGCTGAAAAGCATGTTTTGGCCGAGTATGATAATTTTCATTAAAACTTGATTTCTATCACTTCGAATGATGCCAAATGAATAACTTACTTGAATTGGACCATTTTACACTATGTCCATTGTAGATTTCTGTCTCCGACAGTTCGTTTGGTTGCAGGGGACATTTTCAGTTTTTATGGCCAAAATGTGCTTTTCAGAGGCTGAAAAGCATGTTTTTGCCGAGTATGATAATTTTCATTAAAACTTGATTTCTATCACTTCGAATGATGCCAAATGAATAACTTACTTGAATTGGACCATTTTACACTATGTCCATTGTAGATTTGTGTCTCTGACAGTTCCTTTGGTTGCAGGGGACATATACAGTTTTTATGGCCAAAATGTGCTTTTCAGGGGCTGAAAAGCACGATTTGGCAGAGTATGATAATTTTCATTAAAACTTGATTTCTATCCATTCGAATGATGCCAAATGAATAACTTACTTGAATTGGACATTTTACACTATGTCCATTGTAGATTTGTGTCTCTGACAGTTCGTTTGGTTGCAGGGGACATATTCACTTTTTATTGGCCAAAATGTGCTTTTCAGGGGCTGAAAAGCATGTTTTGGCCGAGTATGATAATTTTCATTAAAACTTGATTTCTATCACTTCGAATGATGCCAAATGAATAACTTACTTGAATTGGACCATTTTACACTATGTCCATTGTAGATTTCTGTCTCCGACAGTTCGTTTGGTTGCAGGGGACATTTTCAGTTTTTATGGCCAAAATGTGCTTTTCAGAGGCTGAAAAGCATGTTTTGGCCGAGTATGATAATTTTCATTAAAACTTGATTTCTATCACTTCGAATGATGCCAAATGAATAACTTACTTGAATTGGACCATTTTACACTATGTCCATTGTAGATTTGTGTCTCCGACAGTTCGTTTGGTTGCAGGGGACATTTTCAGTTTTTATGGCCAAAATGTGCTTTTCAGAGGCTGAAAAGCATGTTTTGGCCGAGTATGATGATTTTCATTAAAATTTAATTTCTATCACTTCGAATGATGCCAAATGAATAACTTACTTGAATTGGACCATTTTACACTATGTCCATTGTAGATTTGTGTCTCTGACAGTTCGTTTGGTTGCAGGGGACATATTCAGTTTTTATGGCCAAAATGTGCTTTTCAGGGGCTGAAAAGCATGTTTTGGCCGAGTATGATAATTTTCATTAAAACTTGATTTCTATCCATTCGAATGATGCCAATTGAATAACTTACTTGAATTGGACCATTTTACACTATGTCCATTGTAGATTTGTGTCTCTGACAGTTCGTTTGGTTGCAGGGGACATATTCAGGTTTTATGGCCAAAATGTGCTTTTCAGGGGCTGAAAAGCATGTTTTGGCCGAGTATGATAATTTTCATTAAAACTTGATTTCTATCCATTCGAATGATGCCAAATGAATAACTTACTTGAATTGGACCATTTTACACTATGTCCATTGTAGATTTGTGTCTCTGACAGTTCGTTTGGTTGCAGGGGACATATTCAGTTTTTATGGCCAAAATGTGCTTTTCAGGGGCTGAAAAGCATGTTTTGGCCGAATATGATAATTTTCATTAAAACTTAATTTCTATCACTTCGAATGATGCCAAATGAATAACTTACTTGAATTGGACCATTTAACACTATGTCCATTGTAGATTTGTGTCTCTGACAGTTTTTTTTGGTTGCAGGGGACATATTCAGTTTTTATGGCCAAAATGTGCTTTTCAGAGGCTGAAAACCATGTTTTGGCCGAGTATGATAATTTTCATTAAAACTTGATTTCTATCCATTCGAATGATGCCAAATGAATAACTTACTTGAATTGGACCATTTTACACTATGTCCATTGTAGATTTGTGTCTCTGACAGTTCCTTTGGTTGCAGGGGACATATACAGTTTTTATGGCCAAAATGTGCTTTTCAGGGGCTGAAAAGCACGATTTGGCAGAGTATGATAATTTTCATTAAAACTTGATTTCTATCCATTCGAATGATGCCAAATGAATAACTTACTTGAATTGGACCATTTTACACTATGTCCATTGTAGATTTGTGTCTCTGACAGTTCGTTTGGTTGCAGGGGACATATTCACTTTTTATTGGCCAAAATGTGCTTTTCAGGGGCTGAAAAGCATGTTTTGGCCGAGTATGATGATTTTCATTAAAATTTAATTTCTATCACTTCGAATGATGCCAAATGAATAACTTACTTGAATTGGACCATTTTACACTATGTCCATTGTAGATTTGTGTCTCTGACAGTTCGTTTGGTTGCAGGGGACATATTCAGTTTTTATGGCCAAAATGTGCTTTTCAGGGGCTGAAAAGCATGTTTTGGCCGAGTATGGTAATTTTCATTAAAACTTGATTTCTATCCATTCGAATGATGCCAATTGAATAACTTACTTGAATTGGACCATTTTACACTATGTCCATTGTAGATTTGTGTCTCTGACAGTTCGTTTGGTTGCAGGGGACATATTCAGTTTTTATGGCCAAAATGTGCTTTTCAGAGGCTGAAAAGCATGTTTTGGCCGAGTATGATAATTTTCATTAAAACTTGATTTCTATCACTTCGAATGATGCCAAATGAATAACTTACTTGAATTGGACCATTTTACACTATGTCCATTGTAGATTTGTGTCTCCGACAGTTCGTTTGGTTGCAGGGGACATTTTCAGTTTTTATGGCCAAAATGTGCTTTTCAGAGGCTGAAAAGCATGTTTTGGCCGAGTATGATGATTTTCATTAAAATTTAATTTCTATCACTTCGAATGATGCCAAATGAATAACTTACTTGAATTGGACCATTTTACACTATGTCCATTGTAGATTTGTGTCTCTGACAGTTCGTTTGGTTGCAGGGGACATATTCAGTTTTTATGGCCAAAATGTGCTTTTCAGGGGCTGAAAAGCATGTTTTGGCCGAGTATGATAATTTTCATTAAAACTTGATTTCTATCCATTCGAATGATGCCAATTGAATAACTTACTTAAATTGGACCATTTTACACTATGTCCATTGTAGATTTGTGTCTCTGACAGTTCGTTTGGTTGCAGGGGACATATTCAGTTTTTATGGCCAAAATGTGCTTTTCAGGGGCTGAAAAGCATGTTTTGGCCGAGTATGATAATTTTCATTAAAACTTGATTTCTATCCATTCGAATGATGCCAATTGAATAACTTACTTGAATTGGACCATTTTACACTATGTCCATTGTAGATTTGTGTCTCTGACAGTTCGTTTGGTTGCAGGGGACATATTCAGTTTTTATGGCCAAAATGTGCTTTTCAGAGGCTGAAAAGCATGTTTGGGCCGAGTATGATAATTTTCATTAAAACTTGATTTCTATCACTTCGAATGATGCCAAATGAATAACTTACTTGAATTGGACCATTTTACACTATGTCCATTGTAGATTTGTGTCTCCGACAGTTCGTTTGGTTGCAGGGGACATTTTCAGTTTTTATGGCCAAAATGTGCTTTTCAGAGGCTGAAAAGCATGTTTTGGCCGAGTATGATGATTTTCATTAAAATTTAATTTCTATCACTTCGAATGATGCCAAATGAATAACTTACTTGAATTGGACCATTTTACACTATGTCCATTGTAGATTTGTGTCTCTGACAGTTCGTTTGGTTGCAGGGGACATATTCAGTTTTTATGGCCAAAATGTGCTTTTCAGGGGCTGAAAAGCATGTTTTGGCCGAGTATGATAATTTTCATTAAAACTTGATTTCTATCCATTCGAATGATGCCAATTGAATAACTTACTTGAATTGGACCATTTTACACTATGTCCATTGTACATTTGTGTCTCTGACAGTTCCTTTGGTTGCAGGGGACATATACAGTTTTTATGGCCAAAATGTGCTTTTCAGGGGCTGAAAAGCACGATTTGGCAGAGTATGATAATTTTCATTAAAACTTGATTTCTATCCATTCGAATGATGCCAAATGAATAACTTACTTGAATTGGACCATTTTACACTATGTCCATTGTAGATTTGTGTCTCTGACAGTTCGTTTGGTTGCAGGGGACATATTCACTTTTTATTGGCCAAAATGTGCTTTTCAGGGGCTGAAAAGCATGTTTTGGCCGAGTATGATAATTTTCATTAAAACTTAATTTCTATCACTTCGAATGATGCCAAATGAATAACTTACTTGAATTGGACCATTTTACACTATGCCCATTGTAGATTTGTGTCTCTGACAGTTCGTTTGGTTGCAGGGGACATATTCAGTTTTTATGGCCAAAATGTGCTTTTCAGGGGCTGAAAAGCATGTTTTGGCCGAGTATGATAATTTTCATTAAAACTTGATTTCTATCACTTCGAATGATGCCAAATGAATAACTTACTTGAATTGGACCATTTTACACTATGTCCATTGTAGATTTGTGTCTCCGACAGTTCGTTTGGTTGCAGGGGACATTTTCAGTTTTTATTGCCAAAATGTGCTTTTCAGAGGCTGAAAAGCATGTTTTGGCCGAGTATGATAATTTTCATTAAAACTTGATTTCTATCCATTCGAATGATGCCAAATTAATAACTTACTTGAATTGGACCATTTTACACTATGTCCATTGTAGATTTGTGTCTCTGACAGTTCGTTTGGTTGCAGGGGACATATTCAGTTTTTATGGCCAAAATGTGCTTTTCAGGGGCTGAAAAGCATGTTTTGGCCGAATATGATAATTTTCATTAAAACTTAATTTCTATCACTTCGAATGATGCCAAATGAATAACTTACTTGAATTGGACCATTTAACACTATGTCCATTGTAGATTTGTGTCTCTGACAGTTCGTTTGGTTGCAGGGGACATATTCAGTTTTTATGGCCAAAATGTGCTTTTCAGGGGCTGAAAAGCATGTTTTGGCCGAGTATGATAATTTTCATTAAAACTTGATTTCTATCACTTCGAATGATGCCAAATGAATAACTTACTTGAATTGGACCATTTTACACTATGTCCATTGTAGATTTCTGTCTCCGACAGTTCGTTTGGTTGCAGGGGACATTTTCAGTTTTTATGGCCAAAATGTGCTTTTCAGAGGCTGAAAAGCATGTTTTGGCCGAGTATGATAATTTTCATTAAAACTTGATTTCTATCCATTCGAATGATGCCAAATGAATAACTTACTTGAATTGGACCATTTTACACTATGTCCATTGTAGATTTGTGTCTCTGACAGTTCGTTTGGTTGCAGGGGACATATTCAGTTTTTATGGCCAAAATGTGCTTTTCAGGGGCTGAAAAGCATGTTTTGGCCGAGTATGATAATTTTCATTAAAACTTGATTTCTATCACTTCGAATGATGCCAAATGAATAACTTACTTGAATTGGACCATTTTACACTATGTCCATTGTAGATTTCTGTCTCCGACAGTTCGTTTGGTTGCAGGGGACATTTTCAGTTTTTATGGCCAAAATGTGCTTTTCAGGGGCTGAAAAGCATGTTTTGGCCGAATATGATAATTTTCATTAAAACATAATTTCTATCACTTCGAATGATGCCAAATGAATAACTTACTTGAATTGGACCATTTTACACTATGTCCATTGTAGATTTGTGTCTCTGACAGTTCGTTTGGTTGCAGGGGACATATTCAGTTTTTATGGCCAAAATGTGCTTTTCAGGGGCTGAAAAGCATGTTTTGGCCGAATATGATAATTTTCATTAAAACTTAATTTCTATCACTTCGAATGATGCCAAATGAATAACTTACTTGAATTGGACCATTTTACACTATGTCCATTGTAGATTTGTGTCTCTGACAGTTCGTTTGGTTGCAGGGGACATATTCAGTTTTTATGGCCAAAATGTGCTTTTCAGGGGCTGAAAAGCATGTTTTGGCCGAGTATGATAATTTTCATTAAAACTTGATTTCTATCCATTCGAATGATGCCAATTGAATAACTTACTTAAATTGGACCATTTTACACTATGTCCATTGTAGATTTGTGTCTCTGACAGTTCGTTTGGTTGCAGGGGACATATTCAGTTTTTATGGCCAAAATGTGCTTTTCAGGGGCTGAAAAGCATGTTTTGGCCGAGTATGATAATTTTCATTAAAACTTGATTTCTATCCATTCGAATGATGCCAAATGAATAACTTACTTGAATTGGACCATTTAACACTATGTCCATTGTAGATTTGTGTCTCTGACAGTTTTTGTTGGTTGCAGGGGACATATTCAGTTTTTATGGCCAAAATGTGCTTTTCAGAGGCTGAAAACCATGTTTTGGCCGAGTATGATAATTTTCATTAAAACTTGATTTCTATCCATTCGAATGATGCCAAATGAATAACTTACTTGAATTGGACCATTTTACACTATGTCCATTGTACATTTGTGTCTCTGACAGTTCCTTTGGTTGCAGGGGACATATACAGTTTTTATGGCCAAAATGTGCTTTTCAGGGGCTGAAAAGCACGATTTGGCAGAGTATGATAATTTTCATTAAAACTTGATTTCTATCCATTCGAATGATGCCAAATGAATAACTTACTTGAATTGGACCATTTTACACTATGTCCATTGTAGATTTGTGTCTCTGACAGTTCGTTTGGTTGCAGGGGACATATTCACTTTTTATTGGCCAAAATGTGCTTTTCAGGGGCTGAAAAGCATGTTTTGGCCGAGTATGATAATTTTCATTAAAACTTAATTTCTATCACTTCGAATGATGCCAAATGAATAACTTACTTGAATTGGACCATTTTACACTATGCCCATTGTAGATTTGTGTCTCTGACAGTTCGTTTGGTTGCAGGGGACATATTCAGTTTTTATGGCCAAAATGTGCTTTTCAGGGGCTGAAAAGCATGTTTTGGCCGAGTATGATAATTTTCATTAAAACTTGATTTCTATCACTTCGAATGATGCCAAATGAATAACTTACTTGAATTGGACCATTTTACACTATGTCCATTGTAGATTTGTGTCTCCGACAGTTCGTTTGGTTGCAGGGGACATTTTCAGTTTTTATTGCCAAAATGTGCTTTTCAGAGGCTGAAAAGCATGTTTTGGCCGAGTATGATAATTTTCATTAAAACTTGATTTCTATCCATTCGAATGATGCCAAATTAATAACTTACTTGAATTGGACCATTTTACACTATGTCCATTGTAGATTTGTGTCTCTGACAGTTCGTTTGGTTGCAGGGGACATATTCAGTTTTTATGGCCAAAATGTGCTTTTCAGGGGCTGAAAAGCATGTTTTGGCCGAATATGATAATTTTCATTAAAACTTAATTTCTATCACTTCGAATGATGCCAAATGAATAACTTACTTGAATTGGACCATTTAACACTATGTCCATTGTAGATTTGTGTCTCTGACAGTTCGTTTGGTTGCAGGGGACATATTCAGTTTTTATGGCCAAAATGTGCTTTTTAGAGGCTGAAAACCATGTTTTGGCCGAGTATGATAATTTTCATTAAAACTTTATTTCTATCCATTCGAATGATGCCAAATGAATAACTTACTTGAATTGGACCATTTTACACTATGTCCATTGTAGATTTGTGTCTCTGACAGTTCGTTTGGTTGCAGGGGACATATTCAGTTTTTATGGCCAAAATGTGCTTTTCAGGGGCTGAAAAGCATGTTTTGGCCGAGTATGATAATTTTCATTAAAACTTGATTTCTATCACTTCGAATGATGCCAAATGAATAACTTACTTGAATTGGACCATTTTACACTATGTCCATTGTAGATTTCTGTCTCCGACAGTTCGTTTGGTTGCAGGGGACATTTTCAGTTTTTATGGCCAAAATGTGCTTTTCAGAGGCTGAAAAGCATGTTTTGGCCGAATATGATAATTTTCATTAAAACATAATTTCTATCACTTCGAATGATGCCAAATGAATAACTTACTTGAATTGGACCATTTAACACTATGTCCATTGTAGATTTGTGTCTCTGACAGTTCGTTTGGTTGCAGGGGACATATTCAGTTTTTATGGCCAAAACGTGCTTTTCAGAGGCTGAAAACCATGTTTTGGCCGAGTATGATAATTTTCATTAAAACTTGATTTCTATCCATTCGAATGATGCCAAATGAATAACTTACTTGAATTGGACCATTTTACACTATGTCCATTGTAGATTTGTGTCTCTGACAGTTCGTTTGGTTGCAGGGGACATATACAGTTTTTATGGCCAAAATGTGCTTTTCAGGGGCTGAAAAGCACGTTTTGGCAGAGTATGATAATTTCCATTAAAACTTGATTTCTATCCATTCGAATGATGCCAAATGAATAACTTACTTGAATTGGACCATTTTACACTATGTCCATTGTAGATTTCTGTCTCCGACAGTTCGTTTGGTTGCAGGGGACATTTTCAGTTTTTATGGCCAAAATGTGCTTTTCAGAGGCTGAAAAGCATGTTTTGGCCGAGTATGATAATTTTCATTAAAACTTGATTTCTATCCATTCGAATGATGCCAAATGAATAACTTACTTGAATTGGACCATTTTACACTATGTCCATTGTAGATTTGTGTCTCTGACAGTTCGTTTGGTTGCAGGGGACATATTCAGTTTTTATGGCCAAAATGTGCTTTTCAGGGGCTGAAAAGCACGTTTTGGCAGAGTATGATAATTTTCATTAAAACTTGATTTCTATCCATTCGAATGATGCCAAATTAATAACTTACTTGAATTGGACCATTTTACACGATGTCCATTGTAGATTTGTGTCCCTGACAGTTCGTTTGGTTGCAGGGGACATATTCACTTTTTATTGGCCAAAATGTGCTTTTCAGGGGCTGAAAAGCATGTGTTGGCCGAGTATGATAATTTTCATTAAAACTTGATTTCGATCACTTCGAATGATGCCAAATGAATAACTTACTTGAATTGGACCATTTTACACTATGTCCATTGTAGATTTCTGTCTCCGACAGTTCGTTTGGTTGCAGGGGACATATTCAGTTTTTATGGCCAAAATGTGCTTTTCAGGGGCTGAAAAGCATGTTTTGGCCGAGTATGATAATTTTCATTAAAACTTGATTTCTATCACTTCGAATGATGCCAAATGAATAACTTACTTGAATTGGACCATTTTACACTATGTCCATTGTAGATTTCTGTCTCCGACAGTTCGTTTGGTTGCAGGGGACATTTTCAGTTTTTATGGCCAAAATGTGCTTTTCAGAGGCTGAAAAGCATGTTTTGGCCGAGTATGATAATTTTCATTGAAACTTGATTTCTATCACTTCGAATGATGCCAAATGAATAACTTACTTGAATTGGACCATTTAACACTATGTCCATTTTAGATTTGTGTCTCTGACAGTTCGTTTGGTTGCAGGGGACATATTCAGTTTTTATGGCCAAAATGTGCTTTTCAGGGGCTGAAAAGCACGTTTTGGCAGAGTATGATAATTTTCATTAAAACTTGATTTCTATCCATTCGAATGATGCCAAATGAATAACTTACTTGAATTGGACCATTTTACAATATGTCCATTGTAGATTTGTGTCTCTGACAGTTCGTTTGGTTGCAGGGGACATATTCAGTTTTTATGGCCAAAATGTGCTTTTCAGAGCCTGAAAAGCATGTTTTGGCCGAGTATGATAATTTTAATTAAAACTTGATTTCTATCACTGCGAATGATGCCAAATGAATAACTTACTCGAATTGGACCATTTTACACTATGTCCATTGTAGATTTGTGTCTCTGACAGTCCGTTTGGTTGCAGGGGACATATTCAGTTTTTATGGCCAAAATGTGCTTTTCAGGGGCTGAAAAGCATGTTTTGGCCGAGTATGATAATTTTCATTAAAACTTGATTTCTATCACTTCGAATGATGCCAAATGAATAACTTACTTGAATTGGACCATTTTACACTATGTCCATTGTAGATTTGTGTCTCTGACAGTTCGTTTGGTTGCAGGGGACATATTCAGTTTTTATGGCCAAAATGTGCTTTTCAGGGGCTGAAAAGCATGTTTTGGCCGAGTATGATAATTTTCATTAAAACTTGATTTCTATCACTTCGAATGATGCCAAATGAATAACTTACTTGAATTGGACCATTTTACACTATGTCCATTGTAGATTTCTGTCTCCGACAGTTCGTTTGGTTGCAGGGGACATTTTCAGTTTTTATGGCCAAAATGTGCTTTTCAGAGGCTGAAAAGCATGTTTTTGCCGAGTATGATAATTTTCATTAAAACTTGATTTCTATCACTTCGAATGATGCCAAATGAATAACTTACTTGAATTGGACCATTTTACACTATGTCCATTGTAGATTTGTGTCTCTGACAGTTCCTTTGGTTGCAGGGGACATATACAGTTTTTATGGCCAAAATGTGCTTTTCAGGGGCTGAAAAGCACGATTTGGCAGAGTATGATAATTTTCATTAAAACTTGATTTCTATCCATTCGAATGATGCCAAATGAATAACTTACTTGAATTGGACCATTTTACACTATGTCCATTGTAGATTTGTGTCTCTGACAGTTCGTTTGGTTGCAGGGGACATATTCACTTTTTATTGGCCAAAATGTGCTTTTCAGGGGCTGAAAAGCATGTTTTGGCCGAGTATGATAATTTTCATTAAAACTTGATTTCTATCACTTCGAATGATGCCAAATGAATAACTTACTTGAATTGGACCATTTTACACTATGTCCATTGTAGATTTCTGTCTCCGACAGTTCGTTTGGTTGCAGGGGACATTTTCAGTTTTTATGGCCAAAATGTGCTTTTCAGAGGCTGAAAAGCATGTTTTGGCCGAGTATGATAATTTTCATTAAAACTTGATTTCTATCACTTCGAATGATGCCAAATGAATAACTTACTTGAATTGGACCATTTTACACTATGTCCATTGTAGATTTGTGTCTCCGACAGTTCGTTTGGTTGCAGGGGACATTTTCAGTTTTTATGGCCAAAATGTGCTTTTCAGAGGCTGAAAAGCATGTTTTGGCCGAGTATGATGATTTTCATTAAAATTTAATTTCTATCACTTCGAATGATGCCAAATGAATAACTTACTTGAATTGGACCATTTTACACTATGTCCATTGTAGATTTGTGTCTCTGACAGTTCGTTTGGTTGCAGGGGACATATTCAGGTTTTATGGCCAAAATGTGCTTTTCAGGGGCTGAAAAGCATGTTTTGGCCGAGTATGATAATTTTCATTAAAACTTGATTTCTATCCATTCGAATGATGCCAAATGAATAACTTACTTGAATTGGACCATTTTACACTATGTCCATTGTAGATTTGTGTCTCTGACAGTTCGTTTGGTTGCAGGGGACATATTCAGTTTTTATGGCCAAAATGTGCTTTTCAGGGGCTGAAAAGCATGTTTTGGCCGAATATGATAATTTTCATTAAAACTTAATTTCTATCACTTCGAATGATGCCAAATGAATAACTTACTTGAATTGGACCATTTAACACTATGTCCATTGTAGATTTGTGTCTCTGACAGTTTTTTTTGGTTGCAGGGGACATATTCAGTTTTTATGGCCAAAATGTGCTTTTCAGAGGCTGAAAACCATGTTTTGGCCGAGTATGATAATTTTCATTAAAACTTGATTTCTATCCATTCGAATGATGCCAAATGAATAACTTACTTGAATTGGACCATTTTACACTATGTCCATTGTAGATTTGTGTCTCTGACAGTTCCTTTGGTTGCAGGGGACATATACAGTTTTTATGGCCAAAATGTGCTTTTCAGGGGCTGAAAAGCACGATTTGGCAGAGTATGATAATTTTCATTAAAACTTGATTTCTATCCATTCGAATGATGCCAAATGAATAACTTACTTGAATTGGACCATTTTACACTATGTCCATTGTAGATTTGTGTCTCTGACAGTTCGTTTGGTTGCAGGGGACATATTCACTTTTTATTGGCCAAAATGTGCTTTTCAGGGGCTGAAAAGCATGTTTTGGCCGAGTATGATGATTTTCATTAAAATTTAATTTCTATCACTTCGAATGATGCCAAATGAATAACTTACTTGAATTGGACCATTTTACACTATGTCCATTGTAGATTTGTGTCTCTGACAGTTCGTTTGGTTGCAGGGGACATATTCAGTTTTTATGGCCAAAATGTGCTTTTCAGGGGCTGAAAAGCATGTTTTGGCCGAGTATGGTAATTTTCATTAAAACTTGATTTCTATCCATTCGAATGATGCCAATTGAATAACTTACTTGAATTGGACCATTTTACACTATGTCCATTGTAGATTTGTGTCTCTGACAGTTCGTTTGGTTGCAGGGGACATATTCAGTTTTTATGGCCAAAATGTGCTTTTCAGAGGCTGAAAAGCATGTTTTGGCCGAGTATGATAATTTTCATTAAAACTTGATTTCTATCACTTCGAATGATGCCAAATGAATAACTTACTTGAATTGGACCATTTTACACTATGTCCATTGTAGATTTGTGTCTCCGACAGTTCGTTTGGTTGCAGGGGACATTTTCAGTTTTTATGGCCAAAATGTGCTTTTCAGAGGCTGAAAAGCATGTTTTGGCCGAGTATGATGATTTTCATTAAAATTTAATTTCTATCACTTCGAATGATGCCAAATGAATAACTTACTTGAATTGGACCATTTTACACTATGTCCATTGTAGATTTGTGTCTCTGACAGTTCGTTTGGTTGCAGGGGACATATTCAGTTTTTATGGCCAAAATGTGCTTTTCAGGGGCTGAAAAGCATGTTTTGGCCGAATATGATAATTTTCATTAAAACTTAATTTCTATCACTTCGAATGATGCCAAATGAATAACTTACTTGAATTGGACCATTTAACACTATGTCCATTGTAGATTTGTGTCTCTGACAGTTTTTTTTGGTTGCAGGGGACATATTCAGTTTTTATGGCCAAAATGTGCTTTTCAGAGGCTGAAAACCATGTTTTGGCCGAGTATGATAATTTTCATTAAAACTTGATTTCTATCCATTCGAATGATGCCAAATGAATAACTTACTTGAATTGGACCATTTTACACTATGTCCATTGTAGATTTGTGTCTCTGACAGTTCCTTTGGTTGCAGGGGACATATACAGTTTTTATGGCCAAAATGTGCTTTTCAGGGGCTGAAAAGCACGATTTGGCAGAGTATGATAATTTTCATTAAAACTTGATTTCTATCCATTCGAATGATGCCAAATGAATAACTTACTTGAATTGGACCATTTTACACTATGTCCATTGTAGATTTGTGTCTCTGACAGTTCGTTTGGTTGCAGGGGACATATTCACTTTTTATTGGCCAAAATGTGCTTTTCAGGGGCTGAAAAGCATGTTTTGGCCGAGTATGATGATTTTCATTAAAATTTAATTTCTATCACTTCGAATGATGCCAAATGAATAACTTACTTGAATTGGACCATTTTACACTATGTCCATTGTAGATTTGTGTCTCTGACAGTTCGTTTGGTTGCAGGGGACATATTCAGTTTTTATGGCCAAAATGTGCTTTTCAGGGGCTGAAAAGCATGTTTTGGCCGAGTATGGTAATTTTCATTAAAACTTGATTTCTATCCATTCGAATGATGCCAATTGAATAACTTACTTGAATTGGACCATTTTACACTATGTCCATTGTAGATTTGTGTCTCTGACAGTTCGTTTGGTTGCAGGGGACATATTCAGTTTTTATGGCCAAAATGTGCTTTTCAGAGGCTGAAAAGCATGTTTTGGCCGAGTATATAATTTTCATTAAAACTTGATTTCTATCACTTCGAATGATGCCAAATGAATAACTTACTTGAATTGGACCATTTTACACTATGTCCATTGTAGATTTGTGTCTCCGACAGTTCGTTTGGTTGCAGGGGACATTTTCAGTTTTTATGGCCAAAATGTGCTTTTCAGAGGCTGAAAAGCATGTTTTGGCCGAGTATGATGATTTTCATTAAAATTTAATTTCTATCACTTCGAATGATGCCAAATGAATAACTTACTTGAATTGGACCATTTTACACTATGTCCATTGTAGATTTGTGTCTCTGACAGTTCGTTTGGTTGCAGGGGACATATTCAGTTTTTATGGCCAAAATGTGCTTTTCAGGGGCTGAAAAGCATGTTTTGGCCGAGTATGATAATTTTCATTAAAACTTGATTTCTATCCATTCGAATGATGCCAATTGAATAACTTACTTAAATTGGACCATTTTACACTATGTCCATTGTAGATTTGTGTCTCTGACAGTTCGTTTGGTTGCAGGGGACATATTCAGTTTTTATGGCCAAAATGTGCTTTTCAGGGGCTGAAAAGCATGTTTTGGCCGAGTATGATAATTTTCATTAAAACTTGATTTCTATCCATTCGAATGATGCCAATTGAATAACTTACTTGAATTGGACCATTTTACACTATGTCCATTGTAGATTTGTGTCTCTGACAGTTCGTTTGGTTGCAGGGGACATATTCAGTTTTTATGGCCAAAATGTGCTTTTCAGAGGCTGAAAAGCATGTTTGGGCCGAGTATGATAATTTTCATTAAAACTTGATTTCTATCACTTCGAATGATGCCAAATGAATAACTTACTTGAATTGGACCATTTTACACTATGTCCATTGTAGATTTGTGTCTCCGACAGTTCGTTTGGTTGCAGGGGACATTTTCAGTTTTTATGGCCAAAATGTGCTTTTCAGAGGCTGAAAAGCATGTTTTGGCCGAGTATGATGATTTTCATTAAAATTTAATTTCTATCACTTCGAATGATGCCAAATGAATAACTTACTTGAATTGGACCATTTTACACTATGTCCATTGTAGATTTGTGTCTCTGACAGTTCGTTTGGTTGCAGGGGACATATTCAGTTTTTATGGCCAAAATGTGCTTTTCAGGGGCTGAAAAGCATGTTTTGGCCGAGTATGATAATTTTCATTAAAACTTGATTTCTATCCATTCGAATGATGCCAATTGAATAACTTACTTAAATTGGACCATTTTACACTATGTCCATTGTAGATTTGTGTCTCTGACAGTTCGTTTGGTTGCAGGGGACATATTCAGTTTTTATGGCCAAAATGTGCTTTTCAGGGGCTGAAAAGCATGTTTTGGCCGAGTATGATAATTTTCATTAAAACTTGATTTCTATCCATTCGAATGATGCCAAATGAATAACTTACTTGAATTGGACCATTTAACACTATGTCCATTGTAGATTTGTGTCTCTGACAGTTTTTTTTGGTTGCAGGGGACATATTCAGTTTTTATGGCCAAAATGTGCTTTTCAGAGGCTGAAAACCATGTTTTGGCCGAGTATGATAATTTTCATTAAAACTTGATTTCTATCCATTCGAATGATGCCAAATGAATAACTTACTTGAATTGGACCATTTTACACTATGTCCATTGTACATTTGTGTCTCTGACAGTTCCTTTGGTTGCAGGGGACATATACAGTTTTTATGGCCAAAATGTGCTTTTCAGGGGCTGAAAAGCACGATTTGGCAGAGTATGATAATTTTCATTAAAACTTGATTTCTATCCATTCGAATGATGCCAAATGAATAACTTACTTGAATTGGACCATTTTACACTATGTCCATTGTAGATTTGTGTCTCTGACAGTTCGTTTGGTTGCAGGGGACATATTCACTTTTTATTGGCCAAAATGTGCTTTTCAGGGGCTGAAAAGCATGTTTTGGCCGAGTATGATAATTTTCATTAAAACTTAATTTCTATCACTTCGAATGATGCCAAATGAATAACTTACTTGAATTGGACCATTTTACACTATGCCCATTGTAGATTTGTGTCTCTGACAGTTCGTTTGGTTGCAGGGGACATATTCAGTTTTTATGGCCAAAATGTGCTTTTCAGGGGCTGAAAAGCATGTTTTGGCCGAGTATGATAATTTTCATTAAAACTTGATTTCTATCACTTCGAATGATGCCAAATGAATAACTTACTTGAATTGGACCATTTTACACTATGTCCATTGTAGATTTGTGTCTCCGACAGTTCGTTTGGTTGCAGGGGACATATTCAGTTTTTATGGCCAAAATGTGCTTTTCAGAGCCTGAAAAGCATGTTTTGGCCGAGTATGATAATTTTAATTAAAACTTGATTTCTATCACTGCGAATGATGCCAAATGAATAACTTACTCGAATTGGACCATTTTACACTATGTCCATTGTAGATTTGTGTCTCTGACAGTCCGTTTGGTTGCAGGGGACATATTCAGTTTTTATGGCCAAAATGTGCTTTTCAGGGGCTGAAAAGCATGTTTTGGCCGAGTATGATAATTTTCATTAAAACTTGATTTCTATCACTTCGAATGATGCCAAATGAATAACTTACTTGAATTGGACCATTTTACACTATGTCCATTGTAGATTTGTGTCTCTGACAGTTCGTTTGGTTGCAGGGGACATATTCAGGTTTTATGGCCAAAATGTGCTTTTCAGGGGCTGAAAAGCATGTTTTGGCCGAGTATGATAATTTTCATTAAAACTTGATTTCTATCCATTCGAATGATGCCAAATGAATAACTTACTTGAATTGGACCATTTTACACTATGTCCATTGTAGATTTGTGTCTCTGACAGTTCGTTTGGTTGCAGGGGACATATTCAGTTTTTATGGCCAAAATGTGCTTTTCAGGGGCTGAAAAGCATGTTTTGGCCGAATATGATAATTTTCATTAAAACTTAATTTCTATCACTTCGAATGATGCCAAATGAATAACTTACTTGAATTGGACCATTTAACACTATGTCCATTGTAGATTTGTGTCTCTGACAGTTTTTTTTGGTTGCAGGGGACATATTCAGTTTTTATGGCCAAAATGTGCTTTTCAGAGGCTGAAAACCATGTTTTGGCCGAGTATGATAATTTTCATTAAAACTTGATTTCTATCCATTCGAATGATGCCAAATGAATAACTTACTTGAATTGGACCATTTTACACTATGTCCATTGTAGATTTGTGTCTCTGACAGTTCCTTTGGTTGCAGGGGACATATACAGTTTTTATGGCCAAAATGTGCTTTTCAGGGGCTGAAAAGCACGATTTGGCAGAGTATGATAATTTTCATTAAAACTTGATTTCTATCCATTCGAATGATGCCAAATGAATAACTTACTTGAATTGGACCATTTTACACTATGTCCATTGTAGATTTGTGTCTCTGACAGTTCGTTTGGTTGCAGGGGACATATTCACTTTTTATTGGCCAAAATGTGCTTTTCAGGGGCTGAAAAGCATGTTTTGGCCGAGTATGATGATTTTCATTAAAATTTAATTTCTATCACTTCGAATGATGCCAAATGAATAACTTACTTGAATTGGACCATTTTACACTATGTCCATTGTAGATTTGTGTCTCTGACAGTTCGTTTGGTTGCAGGGGACATATTCAGTTTTTATGGCCAAAATGTGCTTTTCAGGGGCTGAAAAGCATGTTTTGGCCGAGTATGGTAATTTTCATTAAAACTTGATTTCTATCCATTCGAATGATGCCAATTGAATAACTTACTTGAATTGGACCATTTTACACTATGTCCATTGTAGATTTGTGTCTCTGACAGTTCGTTTGGTTGCAGGGGACATATTCAGTTTTTATGGCCAAAATGTGCTTTTCAGAGGCTGAAAAGCATGTTTTGGCCGAGTATGATAATTTTCATTAAAACTTGATTTCTATCACTTCGAATGATGCCAAATGAATAACTTACTTGAATTGGACCATTTTACACTATGTCCATTGTAGATTTGTGTCTCCGACAGTTCGTTTGGTTGCAGGGGACATTTTCAGTTTTTATGGCCAAAATGTGCTTTTCAGAGGCTGAAAAGCATGTTTTGGCCGAGTATGATGATTTTCATTAAAATTTAATTTCTATCACTTCGAATGATGCCAAATGAATAACTTACTTGAATTGGACCATTTTACACTATGTCCATTGTAGATTTGTGTCTCTGACAGTTCGTTTGGTTGCAGGGGACATATTCAGTTTTTATGGCCAAAATGTGCTTTTCAGGGGCTGAAAAGCATGTTTTGGCCGAATATGATAATTTTCATTAAAACTTAATTTCTATCACTTCGAATGATGCCAAATGAATAACTTACTTGAATTGGACCATTTAACACTATGTCCATTGTAGATTTGTGTCTCTGACAGTTTTTTTTGGTTGCAGGGGACATATTCAGTTTTTATGGCCAAAATGTGCTTTTCAGAGGCTGAAAACCATGTTTTGGCCGAGTATGATAATTTTCATTAAAACTTGATTTCTATCCATTCGAATGATGCCAAATGAATAACTTACTTGAATTGGACCATTTTACACTATGTCCATTGTAGATTTGTGTCTCTGACAGTTCCTTTGGTTGCAGGGGACATATACAGTTTTTATGGCCAAAATGTGCTTTTCAGGGGCTGAAAAGCACGATTTGGCAGAGTATGATAATTTTCATTAAAACTTGATTTCTATCCATTCGAATGATGCCAAATGAATAACTTACTTGAATTGGACCATTTTACACTATGTCCATTGTAGATTTGTGTCTCTGACAGTTCGTTTGGTTGCAGGGGACATATTCACTTTTTATTGGCCAAAATGTGCTTTTCAGGGGCTGAAAAGCATGTTTTGGCCGAGTATGATGATTTTCATTAAAATTTAATTTCTATCACTTCGAATGATGCCAAATGAATAACTTACTTGAATTGGACCATTTTACACTATGTCCATTGTAGATTTGTGTCTCTGACAGTTCGTTTGGTTGCAGGGGACATATTCAGTTTTTATGGCCAAAATGTGCTTTTCAGGGGCTGAAAAGCATGTTTTGGCCGAGTATGGTAATTTTCATTAAAACTTGATTTCTATCCATTCGAATGATGCCAATTGAATAACTTACTTGAATTGGACCATTTTACACTATGTCCATTGTAGATTTGTGTCTCTGACAGTTCGTTTGGTTGCAGGGGACATATTCAGTTTTTATGGCCAAAATGTGCTTTTCAGAGGCTGAAAAGCATGTTTTGGCCGAGTATATAATTTTCATTAAAACTTGATTTCTATCACTTCGAATGATGCCAAATGAATAACTTACTTGAATTGGACCATTTTACACTATGTCCATTGTAGATTTGTGTCTCCGACAGTTCGTTTGGTTGCAGGGGACATTTTCAGTTTTTATGGCCAAAATGTGCTTTTCAGAGGCTGAAAAGCATGTTTTGGCCGAGTATGATGATTTTCATTAAAATTTAATTTCTATCACTTCGAATGATGCCAAATGAATAACTTACTTGAATTGGACCATTTTACACTATGTCCATTGTAGATTTGTGTCTCTGACAGTTCGTTTGGTTGCAGGGGACATATTCAGTTTTTATGGCCAAAATGTGCTTTTCAGGGGCTGAAAAGCATGTTTGGCCGAGTATGATAATTTTCATTAAAACTTGATTTCTATCCATTCGAATGATGCCAATTGAATAACTTACTTAAATTGGACCATTTTACACTATGTCCATTGTAGATTTGTGTCTCTGACAGTTCGTTTGGTTGCAGGGGACATATTCAGTTTTTATGGCCAAAATGTGCTTTTCAGGGGCTGAAAAGCATGTTTTGGCCGAGTATGATAATTTTCATTAAAACTTGATTTCTATCCATTCGAATGATGCCAATTGAATAACTTACTTGAATTGGACCATTTTACACTATGTCCATTGTAGATTTGTGTCTCTGACAGTTCGTTTGGTTGCAGGGGACATATTCAGTTTTTATGGCCAAAATGTGCTTTTCAGAGGCTGAAAAGCATGTTTGGGCCGAGTATGATAATTTTCATTAAAACTTGATTTCTATCACTTCGAATGATGCCAAATGAATAACTTACTTGAATTGGACCATTTTACACTATGTCCATTGTAGATTTGTGTCTCCGACAGTTCGTTTGGTTGCAGGGGACATTTTCAGTTTTTATGGCCAAAATGTGCTTTTCAGAGGCTGAAAAGCATGTTTTGGCCGAGTATGATGATTTTCATTAAAATTTAATTTCTATCACTTCGAATGATGCCAAATGAATAACTTACTTGAATTGGACCATTTTACACTATGTCCATTGTAGATTTGTGTCTCTGACAGTTCGTTTGGTTGCAGGGGACATATTCAGTTTTTATGGCCAAAATGTGCTTTTCAGGGGCTGAAAAGCATGTTTTGGCCGAGTATGATAATTTTCATTAAAACTTGATTTCTATCCATTCGAATGATGCCAATTGAATAACTTACTTAAATTGGACCATTTTACACTATGTCCATTGTAGATTTGTGTCTCTGACAGTTCGTTTGGTTGCAGGGGACATATTCAGTTTTTATGGCCAAAATGTGCTTTTCAGGGGCTGAAAAGCATGTTTTGGCCGAGTATGATAATTTTCATTAAAACTTGATTTCTATCCATTCGAATGATGCCAAATGAATAACTTACTTGAATTGGACCATTTAACACTATGTCCATTGTAGATTTGTGTCTCTGACAGTTTTTTTTGGTTGCAGGGGACATATTCAGTTTTTATGGCCAAAATGTGCTTTTCAGAGGCTGAAAACCATGTTTTGGCCGAGTATGATAATTTTCATTAAAACTTGATTTCTATCCATTCGAATGATGCCAAATGAATAACTTACTTGAATTGGACCATTTTACACTATGTCCATTGTACATTTGTGTCTCTGACAGTTCCTTTGGTTGCAGGGGACATATACAGTTTTTATGGCCAAAATGTGCTTTTCAGGGGCTGAAAAGCACGATTTGGCAGAGTATGATAATTTTCATTAAAACTTGATTTCTATCCATTCGAATGATGCCAAATGAATAACTTACTTGAATTGGACCATTTTACACTATGTCCATTGTAGATTTGTGTCTCTGACAGTTCGTTTGGTTGCAGGGGACATATTCACTTTTTATTGGCCAAAATGTGCTTTTCAGGGGCTGAAAAGCATGTTTTGGCCGAGTATGATAATTTTCATTAAAACTTAATTTCTATCACTTCGAATGATGCCAAATGAATAACTTACTTGAATTGGACCATTTTACACTATGCCCATTGTAGATTTGTGTCTCTGACAGTTCGTTTGGTTGCAGGGGACATATTCAGTTTTTATGGCCAAAATGTGCTTTTCAGGGGCTGAAAAGCATGTTTTGGCCGAGTATGATAATTTTCATTAAAACTTGATTTCTATCACTTCGAATGATGCCAAATGAATAACTTACTTGAATTGGACCATTTTACACTATGTCCATTGTAGATTTGTGTCTCCGACAGTTCGTTTGGTTGCAGGGGACATTTTCAGTTTTTATTGCCAAAATGTGCTTTTCAGAGGCTGAAAAGCATGTTTTGGCCGAGTATGATAATTTTCATTAAAACTTGATTTCTATCCATTCGAATGATGCCAAATTAATAACTTACTTGAATTGGACCATTTTACACTATGTCCATTGTAGATTTGTGTCTCTGACAGTTCGTTTGGTTGCAGGGGACATATTCAGTTTTTATGGCCAAAATGTGCTTTTCAGGGGCTGAAAAGCATGTTTTGGCCGAATATGATAATTTTCATTAAAACTTAATTTCTATCACTTCGAATGATGCCAAATGAATAACTTACTTGAATTGGACCATTTAACACTATGTCCATTGTAGATTTGTGTCTCTGACAGTTCGTTTGGTTGCAGGGGACATATTCAGTTTTTATGGCCAAAATGTGCTTTTTAGAGGCTGAAAACCATGTTTTGGCCGAGTATGATAATTTTCATTAAAACTTGATTTCTATCCATTCGAATGATGCCAAATGAATAACTTACTTGAATTGGACCATTTTACACTATGTCCATTGTAGATTTGTGTCTCTGACAGTTCGTTTGGTTGCAGGGGACATATACAGTTTTTATGGCCAAAATGTGCTTTTCAGGGGCTGAAAAGCACGTTTTGGCAGAGTATGATAATTTTCATTAAAACTTGATTTCTATCCATTCGAATGATGCCAAATGAATAACTTACTTGAATTGGACCATTTTACACTATGTCCATTGTAGATTTGTGTCTCTGACAGTTCGTTTGGTTGCAGGGGACATATTCACTTTTTATTGGCCAAAATGTGCTTTTCAGGGGCTGAAAAGCATGTTTTGGCCGAGTATGATAATTTTCATTAAAACTTAATTTCTATCACTTCGAATGATGCCAAATGAATAACTTACTTGAATTGGACCATTTTACATTATGTCCATTGTAGATTTGTGTCTCTGACAGTTCGTTTGGTTGCAGGGGACATATTCAGTTTTTATGGCCAAAATGTGCTTTTCAGGGGCTGAAAAGCATGTTTTGGCCGAGTATGATAATTTTCATTAAAACTTGATTTCTATCCCCATTCGAATGATGCCAAATGAATAACTTACTTGAATTGGACCATTTTACACTATGTCCATTGTAGATTTGTGTCTCTGACAGTTCGTTTGGTTGCAGGGGACATATTCAGTTTTTATGGCCAAAATGTGCTTTTCAGGGGCTGAAAAGCATGTTTTGGCCGAGTATGATAATTTTCATTAAAACTTGATTTCTATCACTTCGAATGATGCCAAATGAATAACTTACTTGAATTGGACCATTTTACACTATGTCCATTGTAGATTTCTGTCTCCGACAGTTCGTTTGGTTGCAGGGGACATTTTCAGTTTTTATGGCCAAAATGTGCTTTTCAGAGGCTGAAAAGCATGTTTTGGCCGAGTATGATAATTTTCATTAAAACTTGATTTCTATCCATTCGAATGATGCCAAATGAATAACTTACTTGAATTGGACCATTTTACACTATGTCCATTGTAGATTTGTGTCTCTGACAGTTCGTTTGGTTGCAGGGGACATATTCAGTTTTTATGGCCAAAATGTGCTTTTCAGGGGCTGAAAAGCATGTTTTGGCCGAGTATGATAATTTTCATTAAAACTTGATTTCTATCACTTCGAATGATGCCAAATGAATAACTTACTTGAATTGGACCATTTACACTATGTCCATTGTAGATTTCTGTCTCCGACAGTTCGTTTGGTTGCAGGGGACATTTTCAGTTTTTATGGCCAAAATGTGCTTTTCAGGGGCTGAAAAGCATGTTTTGGCCGAATATGATAATTTTCATTAAAACATAATTTCTATCACTTCGAATGATGCCAAATGAATAACTTACTTGAATTGGACCATTTAACACTATGTCCATTGTAGATTTGTGTCTCTGACAGTTCGTTTGGTTGCAGGGGACATATTCAGTTTTTATGGCCAAAACGTGCTTTTCAGAGGCTGAAAACCATGTTTTGGCCGAGTATGATAATTTTCATTAAAACTTGATTTCTATCCATTCGAATGATGCCAAATGAATAACTTACTTGAATTGGACCATTTTACACTATGTCCATTGTAGATTTGTGTCTCTGACAGTTCGTTGGTTGCAGGGGACATATACAGTTTTTATGGCCAAAATGTGCTTTTCAGGGGCTGAAAAGCACGTTTTGGCAGAGTATGATAATTTCCATTAAAACTTGATTTCTATCCATTCGAATGATGCCAAATGAATAACTTACTTGAATTGGACCATTTTACACTATGTCCATTGTAGATTTCTGTCTCCGACAGTTCGTTTGGTTGCAGGGGACATTTTCAGTTTTTATGGCCAAAATGTGCTTTTCAGAGGCTGAAAAGCATGTTTTGGCCGAGTATGATAATTTTCATTAAAACTTGATTTCTATCCATTCGAATGATGCCAAATGAATAACTTACTTGAATTGGACCATTTTACACTATGTCCATTGTAGATTTGTGTCTCTGACAGTTCGTTTGGTTGCAGGGGACATATTCAGTTTTTATGGCCAAAATGTGCTTTTCAGGGGCTGAAAAGCACGTTTTGGCAGAGTATGATAATTTTCATTAAAACTTGATTTCTATCCATTCGAATGATGCCAAATTAATAACTTACTTGAATTGGACCATTTTACACGATGTCCATTGTAGATTTGTGTCCCTGACAGTTCGTTTGGTTGCAGGGGACATATTCACTTTTTATTGGCCAAAATGTGCTTTTCAGGGGCTGAAAAGCATGTGTTGGCCGAGTATGATAATTTTCATTAAAACTTGATTTCGATCACTTCGAATGATGCCAAATGAATAACTTACTTGAATTGGACCATTTTACACTATGTCCATTGTAGATTTCTGTCTCCGACAGTTCGTTTGGTTGCAGGGGACATATTCAGTTTTTATGGCCAAAATGTGCTTTTCAGGGGCTGAAAAGCATGTTTTGGCCGAGTATGATAATTTTCATTAAAACTTGATTTCTATCACTTCGAATGATGCCAAATGAATAACTTACTTGAATTGGACCATTTTACACTATGTCCATTGTAGATTTCTGTCTCCGACAGTTCGTTTGGTTGCAGGGGACATTTTCAGTTTTTATGGCCAAAATGTGCTTTTCAGAGGCTGAAAAGCATGTTTTGGCCGAGTATGATAATTTTCATTGAAACTTGATTTCTATCACTTCGAATGATGCCAAATGAATAACTTACTTGAATTGGACCATTTAACACTATGTCCATTTTAGATTTGTGTCTCTGACAGTTCGTTTGGTTGCAGGGGACATATTCAGTTTTTATGGCCAAAATGTGCTTTTCAGGGGCTGAAAAGCACGTTTTGGCAGAGTATGATAATTTTCATTAAAACTTGATTTCTATCCATTCGAATGATGCCAAATGAATAACTTACTTGAATTGGACCATTTTACAATATGTCCATTGTAGATTTGTGTCTCTGACAGTTCGTTTGGTTGCAGGGGACATATTCAGTTTTTATGGCCAAAATGTGCTTTTCAGAGCCTGAAAAGCATGTTTTGGCCGAGTATGATAATTTTAATTAAAACTTGATTTCTATCACTGCGAATGATGCCAAATGAATAACTTACTCGAATTGGACCATTTTACACTATGTCCATTGTAGATTTGTGTCTCTGACAGTCCGTTTGGTTGCAGGGGACATATTCAGTTTTTATGGCCAAAATGTGCTTTTCAGGGGCTGAAAAGCATGTTTTGGCCGAGTATGATAATTTTCATTAAAACTTGATTTCTATCACTTCGAATGATGCCAAATGAATAACTTACTTGAATTGGACCATTTTACACTATGTCCATTGTAGATTTGTGTCTCTGACAGTTCGTTTGGTTGCAGGGGACATATTCAGTTTTTATGGCCAAAATGTGCTTTTCAGGGGCTGAAAAGCATGTTTTGGCCGAGTATGATAATTTTCATTAAAACTTGATTTCTATCACTTCGAATGATGCCAAATGAATAACTTACTTGAATTGGACCATTTTACACTATGTCCATTGTAGATTTCTGTCTCCGACAGTTCGTTTGGTTGCAGGGGACATTTTCAGTTTTTATGGCCAAAATGTGCTTTTCAGAGGCTGAAAAGCATGTTTTTGCCGAGTATGATAATTTTCATTAAAACTTGATTTCTATCACTTCGAATGATGCCAAATGAATAACTTACTTGAATTGGACCATTTTACACTATGTCCATTGTAGATTTGTGTCTCTGACAGTTCCTTTGGTTGCAGGGGACATATACAGTTTTTATGGCCAAAATGTGCTTTTCAGGGGCTGAAAAGCACGATTTGGCAGAGTATGATAATTTTCATTAAAACTTGATTTCTATCCATTCGAATGATGCCAAATGAATAACTTACTTGAATTGGACCATTTTACACTATGTCCATTGTAGATTTGTGTCTCTGACAGTTCGTTTGGTTGCAGGGGACATATTCACTTTTTATTGGCCAAAATGTGCTTTTCAGGGGCTGAAAAGCATGTTTTGGCCGAGTATGATAATTTTCATTAAAACTTGATTTCTATCACTTCGAATGATGCCAAATGAATAACTTACTTGAATTGGACCATTTTACACTATGTCCATTGTAGATTTCTGTCTCCGACAGTTCGTTTGGTTGCAGGGGACATTTTCAGTTTTTATGGCCAAAATGTGCTTTTCAGAGGCTGAAAAGCATGTTTTGGCCGAGTATGATAATTTTCATTAAAACTTGATTTCTATCACTTCGAATGATGCCAAATGAATAACTTACTTGAATTGGACCATTTTACACTATGTCCATTGTAGATTTGTGTCTCCGACAGTTCGTTTGGTTGCAGGGGACATTTTCAGTTTTTATGGCCAAAATGTGCTTTTCAGAGGCTGAAAAGCATGTTTTGGCCGAGTATGATGATTTTCATTAAAATTTAATTTCTATCACTTCGAATGATGCCAAATGAATAACTTACTTGAATTGGACCATTTTACACTATGTCCATTGTAGATTTGTGTCTCTGACAGTTCGTTTGGTTGCAGGGGACATATTCAGTTTTTATGGCCAAAATGTGCTTTTCAGGGGCTGAAAAGCATGTTTTGGCCGAGTATGATAATTTTCATTAAAACTTGATTTCTATCCATTCGAATGATGCCAATTGAATAACTTACTTGAATTGGACCATTTTACACTATGTCCATTGTAGATTTGTGTCTCTGACAGTTCGTTTGGTTGCAGGGGACATATTCAGGTTTTATGGCCAAAATGTGCTTTTCAGGGGCTGAAAAGCATGTTTTGGCCGAGTATGATAATTTTCATTAAAACTTGATTTCTATCCATTCGAATGATGCCAAATGAATAACTTACTTGAATTGGACCATTTTACACTATGTCCATTGTAGATTTGTGTCTCTGACAGTTCGTTTGGTTGCAGGGGACATATTCAGTTTTTATGGCCAAAATGTGCTTTTCAGGGGCTGAAAAGCATGTTTTGGCCGAATATGATAATTTTCATTAAAACTTAATTTCTATCACTTCGAATGATGCCAAATGAATAACTTACTTGAATTGGACCATTTAACACTATGTCCATTGTAGATTTGTGTCTCTGACAGTTTTTTTTGGTTGCAGGGGACATATTCAGTTTTTATGGCCAAAATGTGCTTTTCAGAGGCTGAAAACCATGTTTTGGCCGAGTATGATAATTTTCATTAAAACTTGATTTCTATCCATTCGAATGATGCCAAATGAATAACTTACTTGAATTGGACCATTTTACACTATGTCCATTGTAGATTTGTGTCTCTGACAGTTCCTTTGGTTGCAGGGGACATATACAGTTTTTATGGCCAAAATGTGCTTTTCAGGGGCTGAAAAGCACGATTTGGCAGAGTATGATAATTTTCATTAAAACTTGATTTCTATCCATTCGAATGATGCCAAATGAATAACTTACTTGAATTGGACCATTTTACACTATGTCCATTGTAGATTTGTGTCTCTGACAGTTCGTTTGGTTGCAGGGGACATATTCACTTTTTATTGGCCAAAATGTGCTTTTCAGGGGCTGAAAAGCATGTTTTGGCCGAGTATGATGATTTTCATTAAAATTTAATTTCTATCACTTCGAATGATGCCAAATGAATAACTTACTTGAATTGGACCATTTTACACTATGTCCATTGTAGATTTGTGTCTCTGACAGTTCGTTTGGTTGCAGGGGACATATTCAGTTTTTATGGCCAAAATGTGCTTTTCAGGGGCTGAAAAGCATGTTTTGGCCGAGTATGGTAATTTTCATTAAAACTTGATTTCTATCCATTCGAATGATGCCAATTGAATAACTTACTTGAATTGGACCATTTTACACTATGTCCATTGTAGATTTGTGTCTCTGACAGTTCGTTTGGTTGCAGGGGACATATTCAGTTTTTATGGCCAAAATGTGCTTTTCAGAGGCTGAAAAGCATGTTTTGGCCGAGTATGATAATTTTCATTAAAACTTGATTTCTATCACTTCGAATGATGCCAAATGAATAACTTACTTGAATTGGACCATTTTACACTATGTCCATTGTAGATTTGTGTCTCCGACAGTTCGTTTGGTTGCAGGGGACATTTTCAGTTTTTATGGCCAAAATGTGCTTTTCAGAGGCTGAAAAGCATGTTTTGGCCGAGTATGATGATTTTCATTAAAATTTAATTTCTATCACTTCGAATGATGCCAAATGAATAACTTACTTGAATTGGACCATTTTACACTATGTCCATTGTAGATTTGTGTCTCTGACAGTTCGTTTGGTTGCAGGGGACATATTCAGTTTTTATGGCCAAAATGTGCTTTTCAGGGGCTGAAAAGCATGTTTTGGCCGAGTATGATAATTTTCATTAAAACTTGATTTCTATCCATTCGAATGATGCCAATTGAATAACTTACTTAAATTGGACCATTTTACACTATGTCCATTGTAGATTTGTGTCTCTGACAGTTCGTTTGGTTGCAGGGGACATATTCAGTTTTTATGGCCAAAATGTGCTTTTCAGGGGCTGAAAAGCATGTTTTGGCCGAGTATGATAATTTTCATTAAAACTTGATTTCTATCCATTCGAATGATGCCAATTGAATAACTTACTTGAATTGGACCATTTTACACTATGTCCATTGTAGATTTGTGTCTCTGACAGTTCGTTTGGTTGCAGGGGACATATTCAGTTTTTATGGCCAAAATGTGCTTTTCAGAGGCTGAAAAGCATGTTTGGGCCGAGTATGATAATTTTCATTAAAACTTGATTTCTATCACTTCGAATGATGCCAAATGAATAACTTACTTGAATTGGACCATTTTACACTATGTCCATTGTAGATTTGTGTCTCCGACAGTTCGTTTGGTTGCAGGGGACATTTTCAGTTTTTATGGCCAAAATGTGCTTTTCAGAGGCTGAAAAGCATGTTTTGGCCGAGTATGATGATTTTCATTAAAATTTAATTTCTATCACTTCGAATGATGCCAAATGAATAACTTACTTGAATTGGACCATTTTACACTATGTCCATTGTAGATTTGTGTCTCTGACAGTTCGTTTGGTTGCAGGGGACATATTCAGTTTTTATGGCCAAAATGTGCTTTTCAGGGGCTGAAAAGCATGTTTTGGCCGAGTATGATAATTTTCATTAAAACTTGATTTCTATCCATTCGAAAGATGCCAATTGAATAACTTACTTAAATTGGACCATTTTACACTATGTCCATTGTAGATTTGTGTCTCTGACAGTTCGTTTGGTTGCAGGGGACATATTCAGTTTTTATGGCCAAAATGTGCTTTTCAGGGGCTGAAAAGCATGTTTTGGCCGAGTATGATAATTTTCATTAAAACTTGATTTCTATCCATTCGAATGATGCCAAATGAATAACTTACTTGAATTGGACCATTTAACACTATGTCCATTGTAGATTTGTGTCTCTGACAGTTTTTTTTGGTTGCAGGGGACATATTCAGTTTTTATGGCCAAAATGTGCTTTTCAGAGGCTGAAAACCATGTTTTGGCCGAGTATGATAATTTTCATTAAAACTTGATTTCTATCCATTCGAATGATGCCAAATGAATAACTTACTTGAATTGGACCATTTTACACTATGTCCATTGTACATTTGTGTCTCTGACAGTTCCTTTGGTTGCAGGGGACATATACAGTTTTTATGGCCAAAATGTGCTTTTCAGGGGCTGAAAAGCACGATTTGGCAGAGTATGATAATTTTCATTAAAACTTGATTTCTATCCATTCGAATGATGCCAAATGAATAACTTACTTGAATTGGACCATTTTACACTATGTCCATTGTAGATTTGTGTCTCTGACAGTTCGTTTGGTTGCAGGGGACATATTCACTTTTTATTGGCCAAAATGTGCTTTTCAGGGGCTGAAAAGCATGTTTTGGCCGAGTATGATAATTTTCATTAAAACTTAATTTCTATCACTTCGAATGATGCCAAATGAATAACTTACTTGAATTGGACCATTTTACACTATGCCCATTGTAGATTTGTGTCTCTGACAGTTCGTTTGGTTGCAGGGGACATATTCAGTTTTTATGGCCAAAATGTGCTTTTCAGGGGCTGAAAAGCATGTTTTGGCCGAGTATGATAATTTTCATTAAAACTTGATTTCTATCACTTCGAATGATGCCAAATGAATAACTTACTTGAATTGGACCATTTTACACTATGTCCATTGTAGATTTGTGTCTCCGACAGTTCGTTTGGTTGCAGGGGACATTTTCAGTTTTTATTGCCAAAATGTGCTTTTCAGAGGCTGAAAAGCATGTTTTGGCCGAGTATGATAATTTTCATTAAAACTTGATTTCTATCCATTCGAATGATGCCAAATTAATAACTTACTTGAATTGGACCATTTTACACTATGTCCATTGTAGATTTGTGTCTCTGACAGTTCGTTTGGTTGCAGGGGACATATTCAGTTTTTATGGCCAAAATGTGCTTTTCAGGGGCTGAAAAGCATGTTTTGGCCGAATATGATAATTTTCATTAAAACTTAATTTCTATCACTTCGAATGATGCCAAATGAATAACTTACTTGAATTGGACCATTTAACACTATGTCCATTGTAGATTTGTGTCTCTGACAGTTCGTTTGGTTGCAGGGGACATATTCAGTTTTTATGGCCAAAATGTGCTTTTTAGAGGCTGAAAACCATGTTTTGGCCGAGTATGATAATTTTCATTAAAACTTGATTTCTATCCATTCGAATGATGCCAAATGAATAACTTACTTGAATTGGACCATTTTACACTATGTCCATTGTAGATTTGTGTCTCTGACAGTTCGTTTGGTTGCAGGGGACATATACAGTTTTTATGGCCAAAATGTGCTTTTCAGGGGCTGAAAAGCACGTTTTGGCAGAGTATGATAATTTTCATTAAAACTTGATTTCTATCCATTCGAATGATGCCAAATGAATAACTTACTTGAATTGGACCATTTTACACTATGTCCATTGTAGATTTGTGTCTCTGACAGTTCGTTTGGTTGCAGGGGACATATTCACTTTTTATTGGCCAAAATGTGCTTTTCAGGGGCTGAAAAGCATGTTTTGGCCGAGTATGATAATTTTCATTAAAACTTAATTTCTATCACTTCGAATGATGCCAAATGAATAACTTACTTGAATTGGACCATTTTACATTATGTCCATTGTAGATTTGTGTCTCTGACAGTTCGTTTGGTTGCAGGGGACATATTCAGTTTTTATGGCCAAAATGTGCTTTTCAGGGGCTGAAAAGCATGTTTTGGCCGAGTATGATAATTTTCATTAAAACTTGATTTCTATCCATTCGAATGATGCCAAATGAATAACTTACTTGAATTGGACCATTTTACACTATGTCCATTGTAGATTTGTGTCTCTGACAGTTCGTTTGGTTGCAGGGGACATATTCAGTTTTTATGGCCAAAATGTGCTTTTCAGGGGCTGAAAAGCATGTTTTGGCCGAGTATGATAATTTTCATTAAAACTTGATTTCTATCACTTCGAATGATGCCAAATGAATAACTTACTTGAATTGGACCATTTTACACTATGTCCATTGTAGATTTCTGTCTCCGACAGTTCGTTTGGTTGCAGGGGACATTTTCAGTTTTTATGGCCAAAATGTGCTTTTCAGAGGCTGAAAAGCATGTTTTGGCCGAGTATGATAATTTTCATTAAAACTTGATTTCTATCCATTCGAATGATGCCAAATGAATAACTTACTTGAATTGGACCATTTTACACTATGTCCATTGTAGATTTGTGTCTCTGACAGTTCGTTTGGTTGCAGGGGACATATTCAGTTTTTATGGCCAAAATGTGCTTTTCAGGGGCTGAAAAGCATGTTTTGGCCGAGTATGATAATTTTCATTAAAACTTGATTTCTATCACTTCGAATGATGCCAAATGAATAACTTACTTGAATTGGACCATTTTACACTATGTCCATTGTAGATTTCTGTCTCCGACAGTTCGTTTGGTTGCAGGGGACATTTTCAGTTTTTATGGCCAAAATGTGCTTTTCAGGGGCTGAAAAGCATGTTTTGGCCGAATATGATAATTTTCATTAAAACATAATTTCTATCACTTCGAATGATGCCAAATGAATAACTTACTTGAATTGGACCATTTAACACTATGTCCATTGTAGATTTGTGTCTCTGACAGTTCGTTTGGTTGCAGGGGACATATTCAGTTTTTATGGCCAAAACGTGCTTTTCAGAGGCTGAAAACCATGTTTTGGCCGAGTATGATAATTTTCATTAAAACTTGATTTCTATCCATTCGAATGATGCCAAATGAATAACTTACTTGAATTGGACCATTTTACACTATGTCCATTGTAGATTTGTGTCTCTGACAGTTCGTTTGGTTGCAGGGGACATATACAGTTTTTATGGCCAAAATGTGCTTTTCAGGGGCTGAAAAGCACGTTTTGGCAGAGTATGATAATTTCCATTAAAACTTGATTTCTATCCATTCGAATGATGCCAAATGAATAACTTACTTGAATTGGACCATTTTACACTATGTCCATTGTAGATTTCTGTCTCCGACAGTTCGTTTGGTTGCAGGGGACATTTTCAGTTTTTATGGCCAAAATGTGCTTTTCAGAGGCTGAAAAGCATGTTTTGGCCGAGTATGATAATTTTCATTAAAACTTGATTTCTATCCATTCGAATGATGCCAAATGAATAACTTACTTGAATTGGACCATTTTACACTATGTCCATTGTAGATTTGTGTCTCTGACAGTTCGTTTGGTTGCAGGGGACATATTCAGTTTTTATGGCCAAAATGTGCTTTTCAGGGGCTGAAAAGCATGTTTTGGCCGAGTATGATAATTTTCATTAAAACTTGATTTCTATCACTTCGAATGATGCCAAATGAATAACTTACTTGAATTGGACCATTTTACACTATGTCCATTGTAGATTTGTGTCTCCGACAGTTCGTTTGGTTGCAGGGGACATTTTCAGTTTTTATTGCCAAAATGTGCTTTTCAGAGGCTGAAAAGCATGTTTTGGCCGAGTATGATAATTTTCATTAAAACTTGATTTCGATCACTTCGAATGATGCCAAATGAATAACTTACTTGAATTGGACCATTTTACACTATGTCCATTGTAGATTTCTGTCTCCGACAGTTCGTTTGGTTGCAGGGGACATATTCAGTTTTTATTGCCAAAATGTGCTTTTCAGAGGCTGAAAAGCATGTTTTGGCCGAGTATGATAATTTTCATTAAAACTTGATTTCTATCCATTCGAATGATGCCAAATGAATAACTTACTTGAATTGGACCATTTTACACTATGTCCATTGTAGATTTGTGTCTCTGACAGTTCGTTTGGTTGCAGGGGACATATTCAGTTTTTATGGCCAAAATGTGCTTTTCAGGGGCTGAAAAGCATGTTTTGGCCGAGTATGATAATTTTCATTAAAACTTGATTTCTATCACTTCGAATGATGCCAAATGAATAACTTACTTGAATTGGACCATTTTACACTATGTCCATTGTAGATTTGTGTCTCCGACAGTTCGTTTGGTTGCAGGGGACATTTTCAGTTTTTATTGCCAAAATGTGCTTTTCAGAGGCTGAAAAGCATGTTTTGGCCGAGTATGATAATTTTCATTAAAACTTGATTTCTATCCATTCGAATGATGCCAAATGAATAACTTACTTGAATTGGACCATTTAACACTATGTCCATTGTAGATTTGTGTCTCTGACAGTTCGTTTGGTTGCAGGGGACATATTCAGTTTTTATGGCCAAAATGTGCTTTTCAGAGGCTGAAAACCATGTTTTGGCCGAGTATGATAATTTTCATTAAAACTTGATTTCTATCCATTCGAATGATGCCAAATGAATAACTTACTTGAATTGGACCATTTTACACTATGTCCATTGTAGATTTGTGTCTCTGACAGTTCGTTTGGTTGCAGGGGACATATTCAGTTTTTATGGCCAAAATGTGCTTTTCAGGGGCTGAAAAGCATGTTTTGGCCGAGTATGATAATTTTCATTAAAACTTGATTTCTATCCATTCGAATGATGCCAAATGAATAACTTACTTGAATTGGACCATTTTACACTATGTCCATTGTAGATTTGTGTCTCTGACAGTTCGTTTGGTTGCAGGGGACATATTCAGTTTTTATGGCCAAAATGTGCTTTTCAGGGGCTGAAAAGCATGTTTTGGCCGAGTATGATAATTTTCATTAAAACTTGATTTCTATCACTTCGAATGATGCCAAATGAATAACTTACTTGAATTGGACCATTTTACACTATGTCCATTGTAGATTTCTGTCTCCGACAGTTCGTTTGGTTGCAGGGGACATTTTCAGTTTTTATGGCCAAAATGTGCTTTTCAGAGGCTGAAAAGCATGTTTTGGCCGAGTATGATAATTTTCATTGAAACTTGATTTCTATCACTTCGAATGATGCCAAATGAATAACTTACTTGAATTGGACCATTTAACACTATGTCCATTTTAGATTTGTGTCTCTGACAGTTCGTTTGGTTGCAGGGGACATATTCAGTTTTTATGGCCAAAATGTGCTTTTCAGGGGCTGAAAAGCACGTTTTGGCAGAGTATGACAATTTTCATTAAAACTTGATTTCTATCCATTCGAATGATGCCAAATGAATAACTTACTTGAATTGGACCATTTTACAATATGTCCATTGTAGATTTGTGTCTCTGACAGTTCGTTTGGTTGCAGGGGACATATTCAGTTTTTATGGCCAAAATGTGCTTTTCAGAGCCTGAAAAGCATGTTTTGGCCGAGTATGATAATTTTAATTAAAACTTGATTTCTATCACTGCGAATGATGCCAAATGAATAACTTACTCGAATTGGACCATTTTACACTATGTCCATTGTAGATTTGTGTCTCTGACAGTCCGTTTGGTTGCAGGGGACATATTCAGTTTTTATGGCCAAAATGTGCTTTTCAGGGGCTGAAAAGCATGTTTTGGCCGAGTATGATAATTTTCATTAAAACTTGATTTCTATCACTTCGAATGATGCCAAATGAATAACTTACTTGAATTGGACCATTTTACACTATGTCCATTGTAGATTTGTGTCTCCGACAGTTCGTTTGGTTGCAGGGGACATTTTCAGTTTTTATTGCCAAAATGTGCTTTTCAGAGGCTGAAAAGCATGTTTTGGCCGAGTATGATAATTTTCATTAAAACTTGATTTCTATCCATTCGAATGATGCCAAATGAATAACTTACTTGAATTGGACCATTTTACACTATGTCCATTGTAGATTTCTGTCTCCGACAGTTCGTTTGGTTGCAGGGGACATTTTCAGTTTTTATGGCCAAAATGTGCTTTTCAGAGGCTGAAAAGCATGTTTTGGCCGAGTATGATAATTTTCATTAAAACTTGATTTCTATCCATTCGAATGATGCCAAATGAATAACTTACTTGAATTGGACCATTTTACAATATGTCCATTGTAGATTTGTGTCTCTGACAGTTCGTTTGGTTGCAGGGGACATATTCAGTTTTTATGGCCAAAATGTGCTTTTCAGAGCCTGAAAAGCATGTTTTGGCCGAGTATGATAATTTTAATTAAAACTTGATTTCTATCACTGCGAATGATGCCAAATGAATAACTTACTCGAATTGGACCATTTTACACTATGTCCATTGTAGATTTGTGTCTCTGACAGTCCGTTTGGTTGCAGGGGACATATTCAGTTTTTATGGCCAAAATGTGCTTTTCAGGGGCTGAAAAGCATGTTTTGGCCGAGTATGATAATTTTCATTAAAACTTGATTTCTATCACTTCGAATGATGCCAAATGAATAACTTACTTGAATTGGACCATTTTACACTATGTCCATTGTAGATTTGTGTCTCCGACAGTTCGTTTGGTTGCAGGGGACATTTTCAGTTTTTATTGCCAAAATGTGCTTTTCAGAGGCTGAAAAGCATGTTTTGGCCGAGTATGATAATTTTCATTAAAACTTGATTTCTATCCATTCGAATGATGCCAAATGAATAACTTACTTGAATTGGACCATTTTACACTATGTCCATTGTAGATTTCTGTCTCCGACAGTTCGTTTGGTTGCAGGGGACATTTTCAGTTTTTATGGCCAAAATGTGCTTTTCAGAGGCTGAAAAGCATGTTTTGGCCGAGTATGATAATTTTCATTAAAACTTGATTTCTATCCATTCGAATGATGCCAAATGAATAACTTACTTGAATTGGACCATTTTACACTATGTCCATTGTAGATTTGTGTCTCTGACAGTTCGTTTGGTTGCAGGGGACATATTCAGTTTTTATGGCCAAAATGTGCTTTTCAGGGGCTGAAAAGCATGTTTTGGCCGAGTATGATAATTTTAATTAAAACTTGATTTCTATCACTGCGAATGATGCCAAATGAATAACTTACTCGAATTGGACCATTTTACACTATGTCCATTGTAGATTTGTGTCTCTGACAGTCCGTTTGGTTGCAGGGGACATATTCAGTTTTTATGGCCAAAATGTGCTTTTCAGGGGCTGAAAAGCATGTTTTGGCCGAGTATGATAATTTTCATTAAAACTTGATTTCTATCACTTCGAATGATGCCAAATGAATAACTTACTTGAATTGGACCATTTTACACTATGTCCATTGTAGATTTGTGTCTCTGACAGTTCGTTTGGTTGCAGGGGACATATTCAGTTTTTATGGCCAAAATGTGCTTTTCAGGGGCTGAAAAGCATGTTTTGGCCGAGTATGATAATTTTCATTAAAACTTGATTTCTATCACTTCGAATGATGCCAAATGAATAACTTACTTGAATTGGACCATTTTACACTATGTCCATTGTAGATTTCTGTCTCCGACAGTTCGTTTGGTTGCAGGGGACATTTTTAGTTTTTATGGCCAAAATGTGCTTTTCAGAGGCTGAAAAGCATGTTTTGGCCGAGTATGATAATTTTCATTAAAACTTGATTTCTATCACTTCGAATGATGCCAAATGAATAACTTACTTGAATTGGACCATTTTACACTATGTCCATTGTAGATTTGTGTCTCTGACAGTTCCTTTGGTTGCAGGGGACATATACAGTTTTTATGGCCAAAATGTGCTTTTCAGGGGCTGAAAAGCACGATTTGGCAGAGTATGATAATTTTCATTAAAACTTGATTTCTATCCATTCGAATGATGCCAAATGAATAACTTACTTGAATTGGACCATTTTACACTATGTCCATTGTAGATTTGTGTCTCTGACAGTTCGTTTGGTTGCAGGGGACATATTCACTTTTTATTGGCCAAAATGTGCTTTTCAGGGGCTGAAAAGCATGTTTTGGCCGAGTATGATAATTTTCATTAAAACTTGATTTCTATCACTTCGAATGATGCCAAATGAATAACTTACTTGAATTGGACCATTTTACACTATGTCCATTGTAGATTTCTGTCTCCGACAGTTCGTTTGGTTGCAGGGGACATTTTCAGTTTTTATGGCCAAAATGTGCTTTTCAGAGGCTGAAAAGCATGTTTTGGCCGAGTATGATAATTTTCATTAAAACTTGATTTCTATCACTTCGAATGATGCCAAATGAATAACTTACTTGAATTGGACCATTTTACACTATGTCCATTGTAGATTTGTGTCTCCGACAGTTCGTTTGGTTGCAGGGGACATTTTCAGTTTTTATGGCCAAAATGTGCTTTTCAGAGGCTGAAAAGCATGTTTTGGCCGAGTATGATGATTTTCATTAAAATTTAATTTCTATCACTTCGAATGATGCCAAATGAATAACTTACTTGAATTGGACCATTTTACACTATGTCCATTGTAGATTTGTGTCTCTGACAGTTCGTTTGGTTGCAGGGGACATATTCAGTTTTTATGGCCAAAATGTGCTTTTCAGGGGCTGAAAAGCATGTTTTGGCCGAGTATGATAATTTTCATTAAAACTTGATTTCTATCCATTCGAATGATGCCAATTGAATAACTTACTTGAATTGGACCATTTTACACTATGTCCATTGTAGATTTGTGTCTCTGACAGTTCGTTTGGTTGCAGGGGACATATTCAGGTTTTATGGCCAAAATGTGCTTTTCAGGGGCTGAAAAGCATGTTTTGGCCGAGTATGATAATTTTCATTAAAACTTGATTTCTATCCATTCGAATGATGCCAAATGAATAACTTACTTGAATTGGACCATTTTACACTATGTCCATTGTAGATTTGTGTCTCTGACAGTTCGTTTGGTTGCAGGGGACATATTCAGTTTTTATGGCCAAAATGTGCTTTTCAGGGGCTGAAAAGCATGTTTTGGCCGAATATGATAATTTTCATTAAAACTTAATTTCTATCACTTCGAATGATGCCAAATGAATAACTTACTTGAATTGGACCATTTAACACTATGTCCATTGTAGATTTGTGTCTCTGACAGTTTTTTTTGGTTGCAGGGGACATATTCAGTTTTTATGGCCAAAATGTGCTTTTCAGAGGCTGAAAAGCATGTTTTGGCCGAGTATGATAATTTTCATTAAAACTTGATTTCTATCACTTCGAATGATGCCAAATGAATAACTTACTTGAATTGGACCATTTTACACTATGTCCATTGTAGATTTGTGTCTCCGACAGTTCGTTTGGTTGCAGGGGACATTTTCAGTTTTTATGGCCAAAATGTGCTTTTCAGAGGCTGAAAAGCATGTTTTGGCCGAGTATGATGATTTTCATTAAAATTTAATTTCTATCACTTCGAATGATGCCAAATGAATAACTTACTTGAATTGGACCATTTTACACTATGTCCATTGTAGATTTGTGTCTCTGACAGTTCGTTTGGTTGCAGGGGACATATTCACTTTTTATTGGCCAAAATGTGCTTTTCAGGGGCTGAAAAGCATGTTTTGGCCGAGTATGATAATTTTCATTAAAACTTGATTTCTATCACTTCGAATGATGCCAAATGAATAACTTACTTGAATTGGACCATTTTACACTATGTCCATTGTAGATTTCTGTCTCCGACAGTTCGTTTGGTTGCAGGGGACATTTTCAGTTTTTATGGCCAAAATGTGCTTTTCAGAGGCTGAAAAGCATGTTTTGGCCGAGTATGATAATTTTCATTAAAACTTGATTTCTATCCATTCGAATGATATCAATTGAATAACTTACTTGAATTGGACCATTTTACACTATGTCCATTGTAGATTTGTGTCTCCGACAGTTCGTTTGGTTGCAGGGGACATTTTCAGTTTTTATGGCCAAAATGTGCTTTTCAGAGGCTGAAAAGCATGTTTTGGCCGAGTATGATGATTTTCATTAAAATTTAATTTCTATCACTTCGAATGATGCCAAATGAATAACTTACTTGAATTGGACCATTTTACACTATGTCCATTGTAGATTTGTGTCTCTGACAGTTCGTTTGGTTGCAGGGGACATATTCAGTTTTTATGGCCAAAATGTGCTTTTCAGGGGCTGAAAAGCATGTTTTGGCCGAGTATGATAATTTTCATTAAAACTTGATTTCTATCCATTCGAATGATGCCAATTGAATAACTTACTTGAATTGGACCATTTTACACTATGTCCATTGTAGATTTGTGTCTCTGACAGTTCGTTTGGTTGCAGGGGACATATTCAGGTTTTATGGCCAAAATGTGCTTTTCAGGGGCTGAAAAGCATGTTTTGGCCGAGTATGATAATTTTCATTAAAACTTGATTTCTATCCATTCGAATGATGCCAAATGAATAACTTACTTGAATTGGACCATTTTACACTATGTCCATTGTAGATTTGTGTCTCTGACAGTTCGTTTGGTTGCAGGGGACATATTCAGTTTTTATGGCCAAAATGTGCTTTTCAGGGGCTGAAAAGCATGTTTTGGCCGAATATGATAATTTTCATTGAAACTTAATTTCTATCACTTCGAATGATGCCAAATGAATAACTTACTTGAATTGGACCATTTAACACTATGTCCATTGTAGATTTGTGTCTCTGACAGTTTTTTTTGGTTGCAGGGGACATATTCAGTTTTTATGGCCAAAATGTGCTTTTCAGAGGCTGAAAACCATGTTTTGGCCGAGTATGATAATTTTCATTAAAACTTGATTTCTATCCATTCGAATGATGCCAAATGAATAACTTACTTGAATTGGACCATTTTACACTATGTCCATTGTAGATTTGTGTCTCTGACAGTTCCTTTGGTTGCAGGGGACATATACAGTTTTTATGGCCAAAATGTGCTTTTCAGGGGCTGAAAAGCACGATTTGGCAGAGTATGATAATTTTCATTAAAACTTGATTTCTATCCATTCGAATGATGCCAAATGAATAACTTACTTGAATTGGACCATTTTACACTATGTCCATTGTAGATTTGTGTCTCTGACAGTTCGTTTGGTTGCAGGGGACATATTCACTTTTTATTGGCCAAAATGTGCTTTTCAGGGGCTGAAAAGCATGTTTTGGCCGAGTATGATGATTTTCATTAAAATTTAATTTCTATCACTTCGAATGATGCCAAATGAATAACTTACTTGAATTGGACCATTTTACACTATGTCCATTGTAGATTTGTGTCTCTGACAGTTCGTTTGGTTGCAGGGGACATATTCAGTTTTTATGGCCAAAATGTGCTTTTCAGGGGCTGAAAAGCATGTTTTGGCCGAGTATGGTAATTTTCATTAAAACTTGATTTCTATCCATTCGAATGATATCAATTGAATAACTTACTTGAATTGGACCATTTTACACTATGTCCATTGTAGATTTGTGTCTCTGACAGTTCGTTTGGTTGCAGGGGACATATTCAGTTTTTATGGCCAAAATGTGCTTTTCAGAGGCTGAAAAGCATGTTTTGGCCGAGTATGATAATTTTCATTAAAACTTGATTTCTATCACTTCGAATGATGCCAAATGAATAACTTACTTGAATTGGACCATTTTACACTATGTCCATTGTAGATTTGTGTCTCCGACAGTTCGTTTGGTTGCAGGGGACATTTTCAGTTTTTATGGCCAAAATGTGCTTTTCAGAGGCTGAAAAGCATGTTTTGGCCGAGTATGATGATTTTCATTAAAATTTAATTTCTATCACTTCGAATGATGCCAAATGAATAACTTACTTGAATTGGACCATTTTACACTATGTCCATTGTAGATTTGTGTCTCTGACAGTTCGTTTGGTTGCAGGGGACATATTCAGTTTTTATGGCCAAAATGTGCTTTTCAGGGGCTGAAAAGCATGTTTTGGCCGAGTATGATAATTTTCATTAAAACTTGATTTCTATCCATTCGAATGATGCCAATTGAATAACTTACTTAAATTGGACCATTTTACACTATGTCCATTGTAGATTTGTGTCTCTGACAGTTCGTTTGGTTGCAGGGGACATATTCAGTTTTTATGGCCAAAATGTGCTTTTCAGGGGCTGAAAAGCATGTTTTGGCCGAGTATGATAATTTTCATTAAAACTTGATTTCTATCCATTCGAATGATGCCAAATGAATAACTTACTTGAATTGGACCATTTTACACTATGTCCATTGTAGATTTGTGTCTCTGACAGTTCGTTTGGTTGCAGGGGACATATTCAGTTTTTATGGCCAAAATGTGCTTTTCAGGGGCTGAAAAGCATGTTTTGGCCGAATATGATAATTTTCATTAAAACTTAATTTCTATCACTTCGAATGATGCCAAATGAATAACTTACTTGAATTGGACCATTTAACACTATGTCCATTGTAGATTTGTGTCTCTGACAGTTTTTTTTGGTTGCAGGGGACATATTCAGTTTTTATGGCCAAAATGTGCTTTTCAGAGGCTGAAAACCATGTTTTGGCCGAGTATGATAATTTTCATTAAAACTTGATTTCTATCCATTCGAATGATGCCAAATGAATAACTTACTTGAATTGGACCATTTTACACTATGTCCATTGTACATTTGTGTCTCTGACAGTTCCTTTGGTTGCAGGGGACATATACAGTTTTTATGGCCAAAATGTGCTTTTCAGGGGCTGAAAAGCACGATTTGGCAGAGTATGATAATTTTCATTAAAACTTGATTTCTATCCATTCGAATGATGCCAAATGAATAACTTACTTGAATTGGACCATTTTACACTATGTCCATTGTAGATTTGTGTCTCTGACAGTTCGTTTGGTTGCAGGGGACATATTCACTTTTTATTGGCCAAAATGTGCTTTTCAGGGGCTGAAAAGCATGTTTTGGCCGAGTATGATAATTTTCATTAAAACTTAATTTCTATCACTTCGAATGATGCCAAATGAATAACTTACTTGAATTGGACCATTTTACACTATGCCCATTGTAGATTTGTGTCTCTGACAGTTCGTTTGGTTGCAGGGGACATATTCAGTTTTTATGGCCAAAATGTGCTTTTCAGGGGCTGAAAAGCATGTTTTGGCCGAGTATGATAATTTTCATTAAAACTTGATTTCTATCACTTCGAATGATGCCAAATGAATAACTTACTTGAATTGGACCATTTTACACTATGTCCATTGTAGATTTGTGTCTCCGACAGTTCGTTTGGTTGCAGGGGACATTTTCAGTTTTTATTGCCAAAATGTGCTTTTCAGAGGCTGAAAAGCATGTTTTGGCCGAGTATGATAATTTTCATTAAAACTTGATTTCTATCCATTCGAATGATGCCAAATTAATAACTTACTTGAATTGGACCATTTTACACTATGTCCATTGTAGATTTGTGTCTCTGACAGTTCGTTTGGTTGCAGGGGACATATTCAGTTTTTATGGCCAAAATGTGCTTTTCAGGGGCTGAAAAGCATGTTTTGGCCGAATATGATAATTTTCATTAAAACTTAATTTCTATCACTTCGAATGATGCCAAATGAATAACTTACTTGAATTGGACCATTTAACACTATGTCCATTGTAGATTTGTGTCTCTGACAGTTCGTTTGGTTGCAGGGGACATATTCAGTTTTTATGGCCAAAATGTGCTTTTTAGAGGCTGAAAACCATGTTTTGGCCGAGTATGATAATTTTCATTAAAACTTGATTTCTATCCATTCGAATGATGCCAAATGAATAACTTACTTGAATTGGACCATTTTACACTATGTCCATTGTAGATTTGTGTCTCTGACAGTTCGTTTGGTTGCAGGGGACATATACAGTTTTTATGGCCAAAATGTGCTTTTCAGGGGCTGAAAAGCACGTTTTGGCAGAGTATGATAATTTTCATTAAAACTTGATTTCTATCCATTCGAATGATGCCAAATGAATAACTTACTTGAATTGGACCATTTTACACTATGTCCATTGTAGATTTGTGTCTCTGACAGTTCGTTTGGTTGCAGGGGACATATTCACTTTTTATTGGCCAAAATGTGCTTTTCAGGGGCTGAAAAGCATGTTTTGGCCGAGTATGATAATTTTCATTAAAACTTAATTTCTATCACTTCGAATGATGCCAAATGAATAACTTACTTGAATTGGACCATTTTACATTATGTCCATTGTAGATTTGTGTCTCTGACAGTTCGTTTGGTTGCAGGGGACATATTCAGTTTTTATGGCCAAAATGTGCTTTTCAGGGGCTGAAAAGCATGTTTTGGCCGAGTATGATAATTTTCATTAAAACTTGATTTCTATCCATTCGAATGATGCCAAATGAATAACTTACTTGAATTGGACCATTTTACACTATGTCCATTGTAGATTTGTGTCTCTGACAGTTCGTTTGGTTGCAGGGGACATATTCAGTTTTTATGGCCAAAATGTGCTTTTCAGGGGCTGAAAAGCATGTTTTGGCCGAGTATGATAATTTTCATTAAAACTTGATTTCTATCACTTCGAATGATGCCAAATGAATAACTTACTTGAATTGGACCATTTTACACTATGTCCATTGTAGATTTCTGTCTCTGACAGTTCGTTTGGTTGCAGGGGACATATTCAGTTTTTATGGCCAAAACGTGCTTTTCAGAGGCTGAAAACCATGTTTTGGCCGAGTATGATAATTTTCATTAAAACTTGATTTCTATCCATTCGAATGATGCCAAATGAATAACTTACTTGAATTGGACCATTTTACACTATGTCCATTGTAGATTTGTGTCTCTGACAGTTCGTTTGGTTGCAGGGGACATATACAGTTTTTATGGCCAAAATGTGCTTTTCAGGGGCTGAAAAGCACGTTTTGGCAGAGTATGATAATTTCCATTAAAACTTGATTTCTATCCATTCGAATGATGCCAAATGAATAACTTACTTGAATTGGACCATTTTACACTATGTCCATTGTAGATTTCTGTCTCCGACAGTTCGTTTGGTTGCAGGGGACATTTTCAGTTTTTATGGCCAAAATGTGCTTTTCAGAGGCTGAAAAGCATGTTTTGGCCGAGTATGATAATTTTCATTAAAACTTGATTTCTATCCATTCGAATGATGCCAAATGAATAACTTACTTGAATTGCACCATTTTACACTATGTCCATTGTAGATTTGTGTCTCTGACAGTTCGTTTGGTTGCAGGGGACATATTCAGTTTTTATGGCCAAAATGTGCTTTTCAGGGGCTGAAAAGCATGTTTTGGCCGAGTATGATAATTTTCATTAAAACTTGATTTCTATCACTTCGAATGATGCCAAATGAATAACTTACTTGAATTGGACCATTTTACACTATGTCCATTGTAGATTTCTGTCTCCGACAGTTCGTTTGGTTGCAGGGGACATTTTCAGTTTTTATGGCCAAAATGTGCTTTTCAGAGGCTGAAAAGCATGTTTTGGCCGAGTATGATAATTTTCATTAAAACTTGATTTCTATCACTTCGAATGATGCCAAATGAATAACTTACTTGAATTGGACCATTTTACACTATGTCCATTGTAGATTTGTGTCTCCGACAGTTCGTTTGGTTGCAGGGGACATTTTCAGTTTTTATGGCCAAAATGTGCTTTTCAGGGGCTGAAAAGCATGTTTTGGCCGAATATGATAATTTTCATTAAAACATAATTTCTATCACTTCGAATGATGCCAAATGAATAACTTACTTGAATTGGACCATTTAACACTATGTCCATTGTAGATTTGTGTCTCTGACAGTTCGTTTGGTTGCAGGGGACATATTCAGTTTTTATGGCCAAAACGTGCTTTTCAGAGGCTGAAAACCATGTTTTGGCCGAGTATGATAATTTTCATTAAAACTTGATTTCTATCCATTCGAATGATGCCAAATGAATAACTTACTTGAATTGGACCATTTTACACTATGTCCATTGTAGATTTGTGTCTCTGACAGTTCGTTTGGTTGCAGGGGACATATACAGTTTTTATGGCCAAAATGTGCTTTTCAGGGGCTGAAAAGCACGTTTTGGCAGAGTATGATAATTTCCATTAAAACTTGATTTCTATCCATTCGAATGATGCCAAATGAATAACTTACTTGAATTGGACCATTTTACACTATGTCCATTGTAGATTTATGTCTCTGACAGTTCGTTTGGTTGCAGGGGACATATTCACTTTTTATTGGCCAAAATGTGCTTTTCAGGGGCTGAAAAGCATGTTTTGGCCGAGTATGATAATTTTCATTAAAACTTGATTTCTATCCATTCGAATGATGCCAAATGAATAACTTACTTGAATTGGACCATTTTACACTATGTCCATTGTAGATTTGTGTCTCTGACAGTTCGTTTGGTTGCAGGGGACATATTCAGTTTTTATGGCCAAAATGTGCTTTTCAGGGGCTGAAAAGCATGTTTTGGCCGAGTATGATAATTTTCATTAAAACTTGATTTCTATCACTTCGAATGATGCCAAATGAATAACTTACTTGAATTGGACCATTTTACACTATGTCCATTGTAGATTTATGTCTCTGACAGTTCGTTTGGTTGCAGGGGACATATTCACTTTTTATTGGCCAAAATGTGCTTTTCAGGGGCTGAAAAGCATGTTTTGGCCGAGTATGATAATTTTCATTAAAACTTGATTTCTATCCATTCGAATGATGCCAAATGAATAACTTACTTGAATTGGACCATTTTACACTATGTCCATTGTAGATTTGTGTCTCTGACAGTTCGTTTGGTTGCAGGGGACATATTCAGTTTTTATGGCCAAAATGTGCTTTTCAGGGGCTGAAAAGCATGTTTTGGCCGAATATGATAATTTTCATTAAAACTTAATTTCTATCACTTCGAATGATGCCAAATGAATAACTTACTTGAATTGGACCATTTAACACTATGTCCATTGTAGATTTGTGTCTCTGACAGTTCGTTTGGTTGCAGGGGACATATTCAGTTTTTATGGCCAAAATGTGCTTTTCAGGGGCTGAAAAGCATGTTTTGGCCGAGTATGATAATTTTCATTAAAACTTGATTTCTATCCATTCGAATGATGCCAAATGAATAACTTACTTGAATTGGACCATTTTACACTATGTCCATTGTAGATTTGTGTCTCTGACAGTTCGTTTGGTTGCAGGGGACATATTCAGTTTTTATGGCCAAAATGTGCTTTTCAGGGGCTGAAAAGCATGTTTTGGCCGAGTATGATAATTTTCATTAAAACTTGATTTCTATCACTTCGAATGATGCCAAATGAATAACTTACTTGAATTGGACCATTTTACACTATGTCCATTGTAGATTTCTGTCTCCGACAGTTCGTTTGGTTGCAGGGGACATATTCAGTTTTTATGGCCAAAATGTGCTTTTCAGGGGCTGAAAAGCATGTTTTGGCCGAGTATGATAATTTTCATTAAAACTTGATTTCTATCACTTCGAATGATGCCAAATGAATAACTTACTTGAATTGGACCATTTTACACTATGTCCATTGTAGATTTGTGTCTCTGACAGTTCGTTTGGTTGCAGGGGACATATTCACTTTTTATTGGCCAAAATGTGCTTTTCAGGGGCTGAAAAGCATGTTTTGGCCGAGTATGATAATTTTCATTAAAACTTAATTTATATCACTTTGAATGATGCCAAATGAATAACTTACTTGAATTGGACCATTTTACATTATGTCCATTGTAGATTTGTGTCTCTGACAGTTCGTTTGGTTGCAGGGGACATATTCAGTTTTTATGGCCAAAATGTGCTTTTCAGGGGCTGAAAAGCATGTTTTGGCCGAGTATGATAATTTTCATTAAAACTTGATTTCTATCCATTCGAATGATGCCAAATGAATAACTTACTTGAATTGGACCATTTTACACTATGTCCATTGTAGATTTGTGTCTCTGACAGTTCGTTTGGTTGCAGGGGACATATTCAGTTTTTATGGCCAAAATGTGCTTTTCAGGGGCTGAAAAGCATGTTTTGGCCGAGTATGATAATTTTCATTAAAACTTGATTTCTATCACTTCGAATGATGCCAAATGAATAACTTACTTGAATTGGACCATTTTACACTATGTCCATTGTAGATTTCTGTCTCCGACAGTTCGTTTGGTTGCAGGGGACATTTTCAGTTTTTATGGCCAAAATGTGCTTTTCAGAGGCTGAAAAGCATGTTTTGGCCGAGTATGATAATTTTCATTAAAACTTGATTTCTATCCATTCGAATGATGCCAAATGAATAACTTACTTGAATTGGACCATTTTACACTATGTCCATTGTAGATTTGTGTCTCTGACAGTTCGTTTGGTTGCAGGGGACATATTCAGTTTTTATGGCCAAAATGTGCTTTTCAGGGGCTGAAAAGCATGTTTTGGCCGAGTATGATAATTTTCATTAAAACTTGATTTCTATCACTTCGAATGATGCCAAATGAATAACTTACTTGAATTGGACCATTTTACACTATGTCCATTGTAGATTTGTGTCTCCGACAGTTCGTTTGGTTGCAGGGGACATTTTCAGTTTTTATTGCCAAAATGTGCTTTTCAGAGGCTGAAAAGCATGTTTTGGCCGAGTATGATAATTTTCATTAAAACTTGATTTCTATCCATTCGAATGATGCCAAATGAATAACTTACTTGAATTGGACCATTTTACACTATGTCCATTGTAGATTTGTGTCTCTGACAGTTCGTTTGGTTGCAGGGGACATATTCAGTTTTTATGGCCAAAATGTGCTTTTCAGGGGCTGAAAAGCATGTTTTGGCCGAATATGATAATTTTCATTAAAACTTAATTTCTATCACTTCGAATGATGCCAAATGAATAACTTACTTGAATTGGACCATTTAACACTATGTCCATTGTAGATTTGTGTCTCTGACAGTTCGTTTGGTTGCAGGGGACATATTCAGTTTTTATGGCCAAAATGTGCTTTTCAGAGGCTGAAAACCATGTTTTGGCCGAGTATGATAATTTTCATTAAAACTTGATTTCTATCCATTCGAATAATGCCAAATGAATAACTTACTTGAATTGGACCATTTTACACTATGTCCATTGTAGATTTGTGTCTCTGACAGTTCGTTTGGTTGCAGGGGACATATACAGTTTTTATGGCCAAAATGTGCTTTTCAGGGGCTGAAAAGCACGTTTTGGCAGAGTATGATAATTTTCATTAAAACTTGATTTCTATCCATTCGAATGATGCCAAATGAATAACTTACTTGAATTGGACCATTTTACACTATGTCCATTGTAGATTTGTGTCTCTGACAGTTCGTTTGGTTGCAGGGGACATATTCACTTTTTATTGGCCAAAATGTGCTTTTCAGGGGCTGAAAAGCATGTTTTGGCCGAGTATGATAATTTTCATTAAAACTTAATTTATATCACTTTGAATGATGCCAAATGAATAACTTACTTGAATTGGACCATTTTACATTATGTCCATTGTAGATTTGTGTCTCTGACAGTTCGTTTGGTTGCAGGGGACATATTCAGTTTTTATGGCCAAAATGTGCTTTTCAGGGGCTGAAAAGCATGTTTTGGCCGAGTATGATAATTTTCATTAAAACTTGATTTCTATCCATTCGAATGATGCCAAATGAATAACTTACTTGAATTGGACCATTTTACACTATGTCCATTGTAGATTTGTGTCTCTGACAGTTCGTTTGGTTGCAGGGGACATATTCAGTTTTTATGGCCAAAATGTGCTTTTCAGGGGCTGAAAAGCATGTTTTGGCCGAGTATGATAATTTTCATTAAAACTTGATTTCTATCACTTCGAATGATGCCAAATGAATAACTTACTTGAATTGGACCATTTTACACTATGTCCATTGTAGATTTCTGTCTCCGACAGTTCGTTTGGTTGCAGGGGACATTTTCAGTTTTTATGGCCAAAATGTGCTTTTCAGAGGCTGAAAAGCATGTTTTGGCCGAGTATGATAATTTTCATTAAAACTTGATTTCTATCCATTCGAATGATGCCAAATGAATAACTTACTTGAATTGGACCATTTTACACTATGTCCATTGTAGATTTGTGTCTCTGACAGTTCGTTTGGTTGCAGGGGACATATTCACTTTTTATGGCCAAAATGTTCTTTTCAGGGGCTGAAAAGCATGTTTTGGCCGAGTATGATAATTTTCATTAAAACTTGATTTCTATCAATTCGAATGATGCCAAATGAATAACTTACTTGAATTGGACCATTTTACACTATGCCCATTGTAGATTTGTGTCTCTGACAGTTCGTTTGGTTGCAGGGGACATATTCAGTTTTTATGGCCAAAATGTGCTTTTCAGGGGCTGAAAAGCATGTTTTGGCCGAGTATGATAATTTTCATTAAAACTTGATTTCTATCACTTCGAATGATGCCAAATGAATAACTTACTTGAATTGGACCATTTTACACTATGTCCATTGTAGATTTGTGTCTCCGACAGTTCGTTTGGTTGCAGGGGACATTTTCAGTTTTTATTGCCAAAATGTGCTTTTCAGAGGCTGAAAAGCATGTTTTGGCCGAGTATGATAATTTTCATTAAAACTTGATTTCTATCCATTCGAATGATGCCAAATTAATAACTTACTTGAATTGGACCATTTTACACTATGTCCATTGTAGATTTGTGTCTCTGACAGTTCGTTTGGTTGCAGGGGACATATTCAGTTTTTATGGCCAAAATGTGCTTTTCAGGGGCTGAAAAGCATGTTTTGGCCGAATATGATAATTTTCATTAAAACTTAATTTCTATCACTTCGAATGATGCCAAATGAATAACTTACTTGAATTGGACCATTTAACACTATGTCCATTGTAGATTTGTGTCTCTGACAGTTCGTTTGGTTGCAGGGGACATATTCAGTTTTTATGGCCAAAATGTGCTTTTTAGAGGCTGAAAACCATGTTTTGGCCGAGTATGATAATTTTCATTAAAACTTGATTTCTATCCATTCGAATGATGCCAAATGAATAACTTACTTGAATTGGACCATTTTACACTATGTCCATTGTAGATTTGTGTCTCTGACAGTTCGTTTGGTTGCAGGGGACATATACAGTTTTTATGGCCAAAATGTGCTTTTCAGGGGCTGAAAAGCACGTTTTGGCAGAGTATGATAATTTTCATTAAAACTTGATTTCTATCCATTCGAATGATGCCAAATGAATAACTTACTTGAATTGGACCATTTTACACTATGTCCATTGTAGATTTGTGTCTCTGACAGTTCGTTTGGTTGCAGGGGACATATTCACTTTTTATTGGCCAAAATGTGCTTTTCAGGGGCTGAAAAGCATGTTTTGGCCGAGTATGATAATTTTCATTAAAACTTAATTTCTATCACTTCGAATGATGCCAAATGAATAACTTACTTGAATTGGACCATTTTACATTATGTCCATTGTAGATTTGTGTCTCTGACAGTTCGTTTGGTTGCAGGGGACATATTCAGTTTTTATGGCCAAAATGTGCTTTTCAGGGGCTGAAAAGCATGTTTTGGCCGAGTATGATAATTTTCATTAAAACTTGATTTCTATCCATTCGAATGATGCCAAATGAATAACTTACTTGAATTGGACCATTTTACACTATGTCCATTGTAGATTTGTGTCTCTGACAGTTCGTTTGGTTGCAGGGGACATATTCAGTTTTTATGGCCAAAATGTGCTTTTCAGGGGCTGAAAAGCATGTTTTGGCCGAGTATGATAATTTTCATTAAAACTTGATTTCTATCACTTCGAATGATGCCAAATGAATAACTTACTTGAATTGGACCATTTTACACTATGTCCATTGTAGATTTGTGTCTCTGACAGTTCGTTTGGTTGCAGGGGACATATTCACTTTTTATGGCCAAAATGTTCTTTTCAGGGGCTGAAAAGCATGTTTTGGCCGAGTATGATAATTTTCATTAAAACTTGATTTCTATCAATTCGAATGATGCCAAATGAATAACTTACTTGAATTGGACCATTTTACACTATGCCCATTGTAGATTTGTGTCTCTGACAGTTCGTTTGGTTGCAGGGGACATATTCAGTTTTTATGGCCAAAATGTGCTTTTCAGGGGCTGAAAAGCATGTTTTGGCCGAGTATGATAATTTTCATTAAAACTTGATTTCTATCACTTCGAATGATGCCAAATGAATAACTTACTTGAATTGGACCATTTTACACTATGTCCATTGTAGATTTGTGTCTCCGACAGTTCGTTTGGTTGCAGGGGACATTTTCAGTTTTTATTGCCAAAATGTGCTTTTCAGAGGCTGAAAAGCATGTTTTGGCCGAGTATGATAATTTTCATTAAAACTTGATTTCTATCCATTCGAATGATGCCAAATTAATAACTTACTTGAATTGGACCATTTTACACTATGTCCATTGTAGATTTGTGTCTCTGACAGTTCGTTTGGTTGCAGGGGACATATTCAGTTTTTATGGCCAAAATGTGCTTTTCAGGGGCTGAAAAGCATGTTTTGGCCGAATATGATAATTTTCATTAAAACTTAATTTCTATCACTTCGAATGATGCCAAATGAATAACTTACTTGAATTGGACCATTTAACACTATGTCCATTGTAGATTTGTGTCTCTGACAGTTCGTTTGGTTGCAGGGGACATATTCAGTTTTTATGGCCAAAATGTGCTTTTTAGAGGCTGAAAACCATGTTTTGGCCGAGTATGATAATTTTCATTAAAACTTGATTTCTATCCATTCGAATGATGCCAAATGAATAACTTACTTGAATTGGACCATTTTACACTATGTCCATTGTAGATTTGTGTCTCTGACAGTTCGTTTGGTTGCAGGGGACATATACAGTTTTTATGGCCAAAATGTGCTTTTCAGGGGCTGAAAAGCACGTTTTGGCAGAGTATGATAATTTTCATTAAAACTTGATTTCTATCCATTCGAATGATGCCAAATGAATAACTTACTTGAATTGGACCATTTTACACTATGTCCATTGTAGATTTGTGTCTCTGACAGTTCGTTTGGTTGCAGGGGACATATTCACTTTTTATTGGCCAAAATGTGCTTTTCAGGGGCTGAAAAGCATGTTTTGGCCGAGTATGATAATTTTCATTAAAACTTAATTTCTATCACTTCGAATGATGCCAAATGAATAACTTACTTGAATTGGACCATTTTACATTATGTCCATTGTAGATTTGTGTCTCTGACAGTTCGTTTGGTTGCAGGGGACATATTCAGTTTTTATGGCCAAAATGTGCTTTTCAGGGGCTGAAAAGCATGTTTTGGCCGAGTATGATAATTTTCATTAAAACTTGATTTCTATCCATTCGAATGATGCCAAATGAATAACTTACTTGAATTGGACCATTTTACACTATGTCCATTGTAGATTTGTGTCTCTGACAGTTCGTTTGGTTGCAGGGGACATATTCAGTTTTTATGGCCAAAATGTGCTTTTCAGGGGCTGAAAAGCATGTTTTGGCCGAGTATGATAATTTTCATTAAAACTTGATTTCTATCACTTCGAATGATGCCAAATGAATAACTTACTTGAATTGGACCATTTTACACTATGTCCATTGTAGATTTCTGTCTCCGACAGTTCGTTTGGTTGCAGGGGACATTTTCAGTTTTTATGGCCAAAATGTGCTTTTCAGGGGCTGAAAAGCATGTTTTGGCCGAATATGATAATTTTCATTAAAACTTAATTTCTATCACTTCGAATGATGCCAAATGAATAACTTACTTGAATTGGACCATTTAACACTATGTCCATTGTAGATTTGTGTCTCTGACAGTTCGTTTGGTTGCAGGGGACATATTCAGTTTTTATGGCCAAAATGTGCTTTTTAGAGGCTGAAAACCATGTTTTGGCCGAGTATGATAATTTTCATTAAAACTTGATTTCTATCCATTCGAATGATGCCAAATGAATAACTTACTTGAATTGGACCATTTTACACTATGTCCATTGTAGATTTGTGTCTCTGACAGTTCGTTTGGTTGCAGGGGACATATACAGTTTTTATGGCCAAAATGTGCTTTTCAGGGGCTGAAAAGCACGTTTTGGCAGAGTATGATAATTTTCATTAAAACTTGATTTCTATCACTTCGAATGATGCCAAATGAATAACTTACTTGAATTGGACCATTTTACATTATGTCCATTGTAGATTTGTGTCTCTGACAGTTCGTTTGGTTGCAGGGGACATATTCAGTTTTTATGGCCAAAATGTGCTTTTCAGGGGCTGAAAAGCATGTTTTGGCCGAGTATGATAATTTTCATTAAAACTTGATTTCTATCCATTCGAATGATGCCAAATGAATAACTTACTTGAATTGGACCATTTTACACTATGTCCATTGTAGATTTGTGTCTCTGACAGTTCGTTTGGTTGCAGGGGACATATTCAGTTTTTATGGCCAAAATGTGCTTTTCAGGGGCTGAAAAGCATGTTTTGGCCGAGTATGATAATTTTCATTAAAACTTGATTTCTATCACTTCGAATGATGCCAAATGAATAACTTACTTGAATTGGACCATTTTACACTATGTCCATTGTAGATTTCTGTCTCTGACAGTTCGTTTGGTTGCAGGGGACATTTTCAGTTTTTATGGCCAAAATGTGCTTTTCAGAGGCTGAAAAGCATGTTTTGGCCGAGTATGATAATTTTCATTAAAACTTGATTTCTATCCATTCGAATGATGCCAAATGAATAACTTACTTGAATTGGACCATTTTACACTATGTCCATTGTAGATTTCTGTCTCCGACAGTTCGTTTGGTTGCAGGGGACATTTTCAGTTTTTATGGCCAAAATGTGCTTTTCAGGGGCTGAAAAGCATGTTTTGGCCGAATATGATAATTTTCATTAAAACATAATTTCTATCACTTCGAATGATGCCAAATGAATAACTTACTTGAATTGGACCATTTAACACTATGTCCATTGTAGATTTGTGTCTCTGACAGTTCGTTTGGTTGCAGGGGACATATTCAGTTTTTATGGCCAAAACGTGCTTTTCAGAGGCTGAAAACCATGTTTTGGCCGAGTATGATAATTTTCATTAAAACTTGATTTCTATCCATTCGAATGATGCCAAATGAATAACTTACTTGAATTGGACCATTTTACACTATGTCCATTGTAGATTTGTGTCTCTGACAGTTCGTTTGGTTGCAGGGGACATATACAGTTTTTATGGCCAAAATGTGCTTTTCAGGGGCTGAAAAGCACGTTTTGGCAGAGTATGATAATTTCCATTAAAACTTGATTTCTATCCATTCGAATGATGCCAAATGAATAACTTACTTGAATTGGACCATTTTACACTATGTCCATTGTAGATTTCTGTCTCCGACAGTTCGTTTGGTTGCAGGGGACATTTTCAGTTTTTATGGCCAAAATGTGCTTTTCAGAGGCTGAAAAGCATGTTTTGGCCGAGTATGATAATTTTCATTAAAACTTGATTTCTATCCATTCGAATGATGCCAAATGAATAACTTACTTGAATTGGACCATTTTACACTATGTCCATTGTAGATTTGTGTCTCTGACAGTTCGTTTGGTTGCAGGGGACATATTCAGTTTTTATGGCCAAAATGTGCTTTTCAGGGGCTGAAAAGCATGTTTTGGCCGAGTATGATAATTTTCATTAAAACTTGATTTCTATCACTTCGAATGATGCCAAATGAATAACTTACTTGAATTGGACCATTTTACACTATGTCCATTGTAGATTTCTGTCTCCGACAGTTCGTTTGGTTGCAGGGGACATTTTCAGTTTTTATGGCCAAAATGTGCTTTTCAGAGGCTGAAAAGCATGTTTTGGCCGAGTATGATAATTTTCATTAAAACTTGATTTCTATCACTTCGAATGATGCCAAATGAATAACTTACTTGAATTGGACCATTTTACACTATGTCCATTGTAGATTTGTGTCTCCGACAGTTCGTTTGGTTGCAGGGGACATTTTCAGTTTTTATGGCCAAAATGTGCTTTTCAGGGGCTGAAAAGCATGTTTTGGCCGAATATGATAATTTTCATTAAAACATAATTTCTATCACTTCGAATGATGCCAAATGAATAACTTACTTGAATTGGACCATTTAACACTATGTCCATTGTAGATTTGTGTCTCTGACAGTTCGTTTGGTTGCAGGGGACATATTCAGTTTTTATGGCCAAAACGTGCTTTTCAGAGGCTGAAAACCATGTTTTGGCCGAGTATGATAATTTTCATTAAAACTTGATTTCTATCCATTCGAATGATGCCAAATGAATAACTTACTTGAATTGGACCATTTTACACTATGTCCATTGTAGATTTGTGTCTCTGACAGTTCGTTTGGTTGCAGGGGACATATACAGTTTTTATGGCCAAAATGTGCTTTTCAGGGGCTGAAAAGCACGTTTTGGCAGAGTATGATAATTTCCATTAAAACTTGATTTCTATCCATTCGAATGATGCCAAATGAATAACTTACTTGAATTGGACCATTTTACACTATGTCCATTGTAGATTTATGTCTCTGACAGTTCGTTTGGTTGCAGGGGACATATTCACTTTTTATTGGCCAAAATGTGCTTTTCAGGGGCTGAAAAGCATGTTTTGGCCGAGTATGATAATTTTCATTAAAACTTGATTTCTATCCATTCGAATGATGCCAAATGAATAACTTACTTGAATTGGACCATTTTACACTATGTCCATTGTAGATTTGTGTCTCTGACAGTTCGTTTGGTTGCAGGGGACATATTCAGTTTTTATGGCCAAAATGTGCTTTTCAGGGGCTGAAAAGCATGTTTTGGCCGAGTATGATAATTTTCATTAAAACTTGATTTCTATCACTTCGAATGATGCCGAATGAATAACTTACTTGAATTGGACCATTTTACACTATGTCCATTGTAGATTTATGTCTCTGACAGTTCGTTTGGTTGCAGGGGACATATTCACTTTTTATTGGCCAAAATGTGCTTTTCAGGGGCTGAAAAGCATGTTTTGGCCGAGTATGATAATTTTCATTAAAACTTGATTTCTATCCATTCGAATGATGCCAAATGAATAACTTACTTGAATTGGACCATTTTACACTATGTCCATTGTAGATTTGTGTCTCTGACAGTTCGTTTGGTTGCAGGGGACATATTCAGTTTTTATGGCCAAAATGTGCTTTTCAGGGGCTGAAAAGCATGTTTTGGCCGAATATGATAATTTTCATTAAAACTTAATTTCTATCACTTCGAATGATGCCAAATGAATAACTTACTTGAATTGGACCATTTAACACTATGTCCATTGTAGATTTGTGTCTCTGACAGTTCGTTTGGTTGCAGGGGACATATTCAGTTTTTATGGCCAAAATGTGCTTTTCAGGGGCTGAAAAGCATGTTTTGGCCGAGTATGATAATTTTCATTAAAACTTGATTTCTATCCATTCGAATGATGCCAAATGAATAACTTACTTGAATTGGACCATTTTACACTATGTCCATTGTAGATTTGTGTCTCTGACAGTTCGTTTGGTTGCAGGGGACATATTCAGTTTTTATGGCCAAAATGTGCTTTTCAGGGGCTGAAAAGCATGTTTTGGCCGAGTATGATAATTTTCATTAAAACTTGATTTCTATCACTTCGAATGATGCCAAATGAATAACTTACTTGAATTGGACCATTTTACACTATGTCCATTGTAGATTTCTGTCTCCGACAGTTCGTTTGGTTGCAGGGGACATATTCAGTTTTTATGGCCAAAATGTGCTTTTCAGGGGCTGAAAAGCATGTTTTGGCCGAGTATGATAATTTTCATTAAAACTTGATTTCTATCACTTCGAATGATGCCAAATGAATAACTTACTTGAATTGGACCATTTTACACTATGTCCATTGTAGATTTGTGTCTCCGACAGTTCGTTTGGTTGCAGGGGACATTTTCAGTTTTTATTGCCAAAATGTGCTTTTCAGAGGCTGAAAAGCATGTTTTGGCCGAGTATGATAATTTTCATTAAAACTTGATTTCTATCCATTCGAATGATGCCAAATGAATAACTTACTTGAATTGGACCATTTTACACTATGTCCATTGTAGATTTGTGTCTCTGACAGTTCGTTTGGTTGCAGGGGACATATTCAGTTTTTATGGCCAAAATGTGCTTTTCAGGGGCTGAAAAGCATGTTTTGGCCGAATATGATAATTTTCATTAAAACTTAATTTCTATCACTTCGAATGATGCCAAATGAATAACTTACTTGAATTGGACCATTTAACACTATGTCCATTGTAGATTTGTGTCTCTGACAGTTCGTTTGGTTGCAGGGGACATATTCAGTTTTTATGGCCAAAATGTGCTTTTCAGAGGCTGAAAACCATGTTTTGGCCGAGTATGATAATTTTCATTAAAACTTGATTTCTATCCATTCGAATAATGCCAAATGAATAACTTACTTGAATTGGACCATTTTACACTATGTCCATTGTAGATTTGTGTCTCTGACAGTTCGTTTGGTTGCAGGGGACATATACAGTTTTTATGGCCAAAATGTGCTTTTCAGGGGCTGAAAAGCACGTTTTGGCAGAGTATGATAATTTTCATTAAAACTTGATTTCTATCCATTCGAATGATGCCAAATGAATAACTTACTTGAATTGGACCATTTTACACTATGTCCATTGTAGATTTGTGTCTCTGACAGTTCGTTTGGTTGCAGGGGACATATTCACTTTTTATTGGCCAAAATGTGCTTTTCAGGGGCTGAAAAGCATGTTTTGGCCGAGTATGATAATTTTCATTAAAACTTAATTTATATCACTTTGAATGATGCCAAATGAATAACTTACTTGAATTGGACCATTTTACATTATGTCCATTGTAGATTTGTGTCTCTGACAGTTCGTTTGGTTGCAGGGGACATATTCAGTTTTTATGGCCAAAATGTGCTTTTCAGGGGCTGAAAAGCATGTTTTGGCCGAGTATGATAATTTTCATTAAAACTTGATTTCTATCCATTCGAATGATGCCAAATGAATAACTTACTTGAATTGGACCATTTTACACTATGTCCATTGTAGATTTGTGTCTCTGACAGTTCGTTTGGTTGCAGGGGACATATTCAGTTTTTATGGCCAAAATGTGCTTTTCAGGGGCTGAAAAGCATGTTTTGGCCGAGTATGATAATTTTCATTAAAACTTGATTTCTATCACTTCGAATGATGCCAAATGAATAACTTACTTGAATTGGACCATTTTACACTATGTCCATTGTAGATTTCTGTCTCCGACAGTTCGTTTGGTTGCAGGGGACATTTTCAGTTTTTATGGCCAAAATGTGCTTTTCAGAGGCTGAAAAGCATGTTTTGGCCGAGTATGATAATTTTCATTAAAACTTGATTTCTATCCATTCGAATGATGCCAAATGAATAACTTACTTGAATTGGACCATTTTACACTATGTCCATTGTAGATTTGTGTCTCTGACAGTTCGTTTGGTTGCAGGGGACATATTCACTTTTTATGGCCAAAATGTTCTTTTCAGGGGCTGAAAAGCATGTTTTGGCCGAGTATGATAATTTTCATTAAAACTTGATTTCTATCAATTCGAATGATGCCAAATGAATAACTTACTTGAATTGGACCATTTTACACTATGCCCATTGTAGATTTGTGTCTCTGACAGTTCGTTTGGTTGCAGGGGACATATTCAGTTTTTATGGCCAAAATGTGCTTTTCAGGGGCTGAAAAGCATGTTTTGGCCGAGTATGATAATTTTCATTAAAACTTGATTTCTATCACTTCGAATGATGCCAAATGAATAACTTACTTGAATTGGACCATTTTACACTATGTCCATTGTAGATTTGTGTCTCCGACAGTTCGTTTGGTTGCAGGGGACATTTTCAGTTTTTATTGCCAAAATGTGCTTTTCAGAGGCTGAAAAGCATGTTTTGGCCGAGTATGATAATTTTCATTAAAACTTGATTTCTATCCATTCGAATGATGCCAAATTAATAACTTACTTGAATTGGACCATTTTACACTATGTCCATTGTAGATTTGTGTCTCTGACAGTTCGTTTGGTTGCAGGGGACATATTCAGTTTTTATGGCCAAAATGTGCTTTTCAGGGGCTGAAAAGCATGTTTTGGCCGAATATGATAATTTTCATTAAAACTTAATTTCTATCACTTCGAATGATGCCAAATGAATAACTTACTTGAATTGGACCATTTAACACTATGTCCATTGTAGATTTGTGTCTCTGACAGTTCGTTTGGTTGCAGGGGACATATTCAGTTTTTATGGCCAAAATGTGCTTTTTAGAGGCTGAAAACCATGTTTTGGCCGAGTATGATAATTTTCATTAAAACTTGATTTCTATCCATTCGAATGATGCCAAATGAATAACTTACTTGAATTGGACCATTTTACACTATGTCCATTGTAGATTTGTGTCTCTGACAGTTCGTTTGGTTGCAGGGGACATATACAGTTTTTATGGCCAAAATGTGCTTTTCAGGGGCTGAAAAGCACGTTTTGGCAGAGTATGATAATTTTTATTAAAACTTGATTTCTATCCATTCGAATGATGCCAAATGAATAACTTACTTGAATTGGACCATTTTACACTATGTCCATTGTAGATTTGTGTCTCTGACAGTTCGTTTGGTTGCAGGGGACATATTCACTTTTTATTGGCCAAAATGTGCTTTTCAGGGGCTGAAAAGCATGTTTTGGCCGAGTATGATAATTTTCATTAAAACTTAATTTCTATCACTTCGAATGATGCCAAATGAATAACTTACTTGAATTGGACCATTTTACATTATGTCCATTGTAGATTTGTGTCTCTGACAGTTCGTTTGGTTGCAGGGGACATATTCAGTTTTTATGGCCAAAATGTGCTTTTCAGGGGCTGAAAAGCATGTTTTGGCCGAGTATGATAATTTTCATTAAAACTTGATTTCTATCCATTCGAATGATGCCAAATGAATAACTTACTTGAATTGGACCATTTTACACTATGTCCATTGTAGATTTGTGTCTCTGACAGTTCGTTTGGTTGCAGGGGACATATTCAGTTTTTATGGCCAAAATGTGCTTTTCAGGGGCTGAAAAGCATGTTTTGGCCGAGTATGATAATTTTCATTAAAACTTGATTTCTATCACTTCGAATGATGCCAAATGAATAACTTACTTGAATTGGACCATTTTACACTATGTCCATTGTAGATTTCTGTCTCCGACAGTTCGTTTGGTTGCAGGGGACATTTTCAGTTTTTATGGCCAAAATGTGCTTTTCAGAGGCTGAAAAGCATGTTTTGGCCGAGTATGATAATTTTCATTAAAACTTGATTTCTATCCATTCGAATGATGCCAAATGAATAACTTACTTGAATTGGACCATTTTACACTATGTCCATTGTAGATTTGTGTCTCTGACAGTTCGTTTGGTTGCAGGGGACATATTCAGTTTTTATGGCCAAAATGTGCTTTTCAGGGGCTGAAAAGCATGTTTTGGCCGAGTATGATAATTTTCATTAAAACTTGATTTCTATCACTTCGAATGATGCCAAATGAATAACTTACTTGAATTGGACCATTTTACACTATGTCCATTGTAGATTTCTGTCTCCGACAGTTCGTTTGGTTGCAGGGGACATTTTCAGTTTTTATGGCCAAAATGTGCTTTTCAGGGGCTGAAAAGCATGTTTTGGCCGAATATGATAATTTTCATTAAAACATAATTTCTATCACTTCGAATGATGCCAAATGAATAACTTACTTGAATTGGACCATTTAACACTATGTCCATTGTAGATTTGTGTCTCTGACAGTTCGTTTGGTTGCAGGGGACATATTCAGTTTTTATGGCCAAAACGTGCTTTTCAGAGGCTGAAAACCATGTTTTGGCCGAGTATGATAATTTTCATTAAAACTTGATTTCTATCCATTCGAATGATGCCAAATGAATAACTTACTTGAATTGGACCATTTTACACTATGTCCATTGTAGATTTGTGTCTCTGACAGTTCGTTTGGTTGCAGGGGACATATACAGTTTTTATGGCCAAAATGTGCTTTTCAGGGGCTGAAAAGCACGTTTTGGCAGAGTATGATAATTTCCATTAAAACTTGATTTCTATCCATTCGAATGATGCCAAATGAATAACTTACTTGAATTGGACCATTTTACACTATGTCCATTGTAGATTTGTGTCTCCGACAGTTCGTTTGGTTGCAGGGGACATTTTCAGTTTTTATTGCCAAAATGTGCTTTTCAGAGGCTGAAAAGCATGTTTTGGCCGAGTATGATAATTTTCATTAAAACTTGATTTCGATCACTTCGAATGATGCCAAATGAATAACTTACTTGAATTGGACCATTTTACACTATGTCCATTGTAGATTTCTGTCTCCGACAGTTCGTTTGGTTGCAGGGGACATATTCAGTTTTTATTGCCAAAATGTGCTTTTCAGAGGCTGAAAAGCATGTTTTGGCCGAGTATGATAATTTTCATTAAAACTTGATTTCTATCCATTCGAATGATGCCAAATGAATAACTTACTTGAATTGGACCATTTTACACTATGTCCATTGTAGATTTGTGTCTCTGACAGTTCGTTTGGTTGCAGGGGACATATTCAGTTTTTATGGCCAAAATGTGCTTTTCAGGGGCTGAAAAGCATGTTTTGGCCGAGTATGATAATTTTCATTAAAACTTGATTTCTATCACTTCGAATGATGCCAAATGAATAACTTACTTGAATTGGACCATTTTACACTATGTCCATTGTAGATTTGTGTCTCCGACAGTTCGTTTGGTTGCAGGGGACATTTTCAGTTTTTATTGCCAAAATGTGCTTTTCAGAGGCTGAAAAGCATGTTTTGGCCGAGTATGATAATTTTCATTAAAACTTGATTTCTATCCATTCGAATGATGCCAAATGAATAACTTACTTGAATTGGACCATTTAACACTATGTCCATTGTAGATTTGTGTCTCTGACAGTTCGTTTGGTTGCAGGGGACATATTCAGTTTTTATGGCCAAAATGTGCTTTTCAGAGGCTGAAAACCATGTTTTGGCCGAGTATGATAATTTTCATTAAAACTTGATTTCTATCCATTCGAATGATGCCAAATGAATAACTTACTTGAATTGGACCATTTTACACTATGTCCATTGTAGATTTGTGTCTCTGACAGTTCGTTTGGTTGCAGGGGACATATTCAGTTTTTATGGCCAAAATGTGCTTTTCAGGGGCTGAAAAGCATGTTTTGGCCGAGTATGATAATTTTCATTAAAACTTGATTTCTATCCATTCGAATGATGCCAAATGAATAACTTACTTGAATTGGACCATTTTACACTATGTCCATTGTAGATTTGTGTCTCTGACAGTTCGTTTGGTTGCAGGGGACATATTCAGTTTTTATGGCCAAAATGTGCTTTTCAGGGGCTGAAAAGCATGTTTTGGCCGAGTATGATAATTTTCATTAAAACTTGATTTCTATCACTTCGAATGATGCCAAATGAATAACTTACTTGAATTGGACCATTTTACACTATGTCCATTGTAGATTTCTGTCTCCGACAGTTCGTTTGGTTGCAGGGGACATTTTCAGTTTTTATGGCCAAAATGTGCTTTTCAGAGGCTGAAAAGCATGTTTTGGCCGAGTATGATAATTTTCATTGAAACTTGATTTCTATCACTTCGAATGATGCCAAATGAATAACTTACTTGAATTGGACCATTTAACACTATGTCCATTTTAGATTTGTGTCTCTGACAGTTCGTTTGGTTGCAGGGGACATATTCAGTTTTTATGGCCAAAATGTGCTTTTCAGGGGCTGAAAAGCACGTTTTGGCAGAGTATGACAATTTTCATTAAAACTTGATTTCTATCCATTCGAATGATGCCAAATGAATAACTTACTTGAATTGGACCATTTTACAATATGTCCATTGTAGATTTGTGTCTCTGACAGTTCGTTTGGTTGCAGGGGACATATTCAGTTTTTATGGCCAAAATGTGCTTTTCAGAGCCTGAAAAGCATGTTTTGGCCGAGTATGATAATTTTAATTAAAACTTGATTTCTATCACTGCGAATGATGCCAAATGAATAACTTACTCGAATTGGACCATTTTACACTATGTCCATTGTAGATTTGTGTCTCTGACAGTCCGTTTGGTTGCAGGGGACATATTCAGTTTTTATGGCCAAAATGTGCTTTTCAGGGGCTGAAAAGCATGTTTTGGCCGAGTATGATAATTTTCATTAAAACTTGATTTCTATCACTTCGAATGATGCCAAATGAATAACTTACTTGAATTGGACCATTTTACACTATGTCCATTGTAGATTTGTGTCTCCGACAGTTCGTTTGGTTGCAGGGGACATTTTCAGTTTTTATTGCCAAAATGTGCTTTTCAGAGGCTGAAAAGCATGTTTTGGCCGAGTATGATAATTTTCATTAAAACTTGATTTCTATCCATTCGAATGATGCCAAATGAATAACTTACTTGAATTGGACCATTTTACACTATGTCCATTGTAGATTTCTGTCTCCGACAGTTCGTTTGGTTGCAGGGGACATTTTCAGTTTTTATGGCCAAAATGTGCTTTTCAGAGGCTGAAAAGCATGTTTTGGCCGAGTATGATAATTTTCATTAAAACTTGATTTCTATCCATTCGAATGATGCCAAATGAATAACTTACTTGAATTGGACCATTTTACAATATGTCCATTGTAGATTTGTGTCTCTGACAGTTCGTTTGGTTGCAGGGGACATATTCAGTTTTTATGGCCAAAATGTGCTTTTCAGAGCCTGAAAAGCATGTTTTGGCCGAGTATGATAATTTTAATTAAAACTTGATTTCTATCACTGCGAATGATGCCAAATGAATAACTTACTCGAATTGGACCATTTTACACTATGTCCATTGTAGATTTGTGTCTCTGACAGTCCGTTTGGTTGCAGGGGACATATTCAGTTTTTATGGCCAAAATGTGCTTTTCAGGGGCTGAAAAGCATGTTTTGGCCGAGTATGATAATTTTCATTAAAACTTGATTTCTATCACTTCGAATGATGCCAAATGAATAACTTACTTGAATTGGACCATTTTACACTATGTCCATTGTAGATTTGTGTCTCCGACAGTTCGTTTGGTTGCAGGGGACATTTTCAGTTTTTATTGCCAAAATGTGCTTTTCAGAGGCTGAAAAGCATGTTTTGGCCGAGTATGATAATTTTCATTAAAACTTGATTTCTATCCATTCGAATGATGCCAAATGAATAACTTACTTGAATTGGACCATTTTACACTATGTCCATTGTAGATTTCTGTCTCCGACAGTTCGTTTGGTTGCAGGGGACATTTTCAGTTTTTATGGCCAAAATGTGCTTTTCAGAGGCTGAAAAGCATGTTTTGGCCGAGTATGATAATTTTCATTAAAACTTGATTTCTATCCATTCGAATGATGCCAAATGAATAACTTACTTGAATTGGACCATTTTACACTATGTCCATTGTAGATTTGTGTCTCTGACAGTTCGTTTGGTTGCAGGGGACATATTCAGTTTTTATGGCCAAAATGTGCTTTTCAGGGGCTGAAAAGCATGTTTTGGCCGAGTATGATAATTTTAATTAAAACTTGATTTCTATCACTGCGAATGATGCCAAATGAATAACTTACTCGAATTGGACCATTTTACACTATGTCCATTGTAGATTTGTGTCTCTGACAGTCCGTTTGGTTGCAGGGGACATATTCAGTTTTTATGGCCAAAATGTGCTTTTCAGGGGCTGAAAAGCATGTTTTGGCCGAGTATGATAATTTTCATTAAAACTTGATTTCTATCACTTCGAATGATGCCAAATGAATAACTTACTTGAATTGGACCATTTTACACTATGTCCATTGTAGATTTCTGTCTCCGACAGTTCGTTTGGTTGCAGGGGACATTTTCAGTTTTTATGGCCAAAATGTGCTTTTCAGAGGCTGAAAAGCATGTTTTGGCCGAGTATGATAATTTTCATTAAAACTTGATTTCTATCACTTCGAATGATGCCAAATGAATAACTTACTTGAATTGGACCATTTTACACTATGTCCATTGTAGATTTGTGTCTCTGACAGTTCCTTTGGTTGCAGGGGACATATACAGTTTTTATGGCCAAAATGTGCTTTTCAGGGGCTGAAAAGCACGATTTGGCAGAGTATGATAATTTTCATTAAAACTTGATTTCTATCCATTCGAATGATGCCAAATGAATAACTTACTTGAATTGGACCATTTTACACTATGTCCATTGTAGATTTGTGTCTCTGACAGTTCGTTTGGTTGCAGGGGACATATTCACTTTTTATTGGCCAAAATGTGCTTTTCAGGGGCTGAAAAGCATGTTTTGGCCGAGTATGATAATTTTCATTAAAACTTGATTTCTATCACTTCGAATGATGCCAAATGAATAACTTACTTGAATTGGACCATTTTACACTATGTCCATTGTAGATTTCTGTCTCCGACAGTTCGTTTGGTTGCAGGGGACATTTTCAGTTTTTATGGCCAAAATGTGCTTTTCAGAGGCTGAAAAGCATGTTTTGGCCGAGTATGATAATTTTCATTAAAACTTGATTTCTATCACTTCGAATGATGCCAAATGAATAACTTACTTGAATTGGACCATTTTACACTATGTCCATTGTAGATTTGTGTCTCCGACAGTTCGTTTGGTTGCAGGGGACATTTTCAGTTTTTATGGCCAAAATGTGCTTTTCAGAGGCTGAAAAGCATGTTTTGGCCGAGTATGATGATTTTCATTAAAATTTAATTTCTATCACTTCGAATGATGCCAAATGAATAACTTACTTGAATTGGACCATTTTACACTATGTCCATTGTAGATTTGTGTCTCTGACAGTTCGTTTGGTTGCAGGGGACATATTCAGTTTTTATGGCCAAAATGTGCTTTTCAGGGGCTGAAAAGCATGTTTTGGCCGAGTATGATAATTTTCATTAAAACTTGATTTCTATCCATTCGAATGATGCCAATTGAATAACTTACTTGAATTGGACCATTTTACACTATGTCCATTGTAGATTTGTGTCTCTGACAGTTCGTTTGGTTGCAGGGGACATATTCAGGTTTTATGGCCAAAATGTGCTTTTCAGGGGCTGAAAAGCATGTTTTGGCCGAGTATGATAATTTTCATTAAAACTTGATTTCTATCCATTCGAATGATGCCAAATGAATAACTTACTTGAATTGGACCATTTTACACTATGTCCATTGTAGATTTGTGTCTCTGACAGTTCGTTTGGTTGCAGGGGACATATTCAGTTTTTATGGCCAAAATGTGCTTTTCAGGGGCTGAAAAGCATGTTTTGGCCGAATATGATAATTTTCATTAAAACTTAATTTCTATCACTTCGAATGATGCCAAATGAATAACTTACTTGAATTGGACCATTTAACACTATGTCCATTGTAGATTTGTGTCTCTGACAGTTTTTTTTGGTTGCAGGGGACATATTCAGTTTTTATGGCCAAAATGTGCTTTTCAGAGGCTGAAAAGCATGTTTTGGCCGAGTATGATAATTTTCATTAAAACTTGATTTCTATCACTTCGAATGATGCCAAATGAATAACTTACTTGAATTGGACCATTTTACACTATGTCCATTGTAGATTTGTGTCTCCGACAGTTCGTTTGGTTGCAGGGGACATTTTCAGTTTTTATGGCCAAAATGTGCTTTTCAGAGGCTGAAAAGCATGTTTTGGCCGAGTATGATGATTTTCATTAAAATTTAATTTCTATCACTTCGAATGATGCCAAATGAATAACTTACTTGAATTGGACCATTTTACACTATGTCCATTGTAGATTTGTGTCTCTGACAGTTCGTTTGGTTGCAGGGGACATATTCACTTTTTATTGGCCAAAATGTGCTTTTCAGGGGCTGAAAAGCATGTTTTGGCCGAGTATGATAATTTTCATTAAAACTTGATTTCTATCACTTCGAATGATGCCAAATGAATAACTTACTTGAATTGGACCATTTTACACTATGTCCATTGTAGATTTCTGTCTCCGACAGTTCGTTTGGTTGCAGGGGACATTTTCAGTTTTTATGGCCAAAATGTGCTTTTCAGAGGCTGAAAAGCATGTTTTGGCCGAGTATGATAATTTTCATTAAAACTTGATTTCTATCCATTCGAATGATATCAATTGAATAACTTACTTGAATTGGACCATTTTACACTATGTCCATTGTAGATTTGTGTCTCCGACAGTTCGTTTGGTTGCAGGGGACATTTTCAGTTTTTATGGCCAAAATGTGCTTTTCAGAGGCTGAAAAGCATGTTTTGGCCGAGTATGATGATTTTCATTAAAATTTAATTTCTATCACTTCGAATGATGCCAAATGAATAACTTACTTGAATTGGACCATTTTACACTATGTCCATTGTAGATTTGTGTCTCTGACAGTTCGTTTGGTTGCAGGGGACATATTCAGTTTTTATGGCCAAAATGTGCTTTTCAGGGGCTGAAAAGCATGTTTTGGCCGAGTATGATAATTTTCATTAAAACTTGATTTCTATCCATTCGAATGATGCCAATTGAATAACTTACTTGAATTGGACCATTTTACACTATGTCCATTGTAGATTTGTGTCTCTGACAGTTCGTTTGGTTGCAGGGGACATATTCAGGTTTTATGGCCAAAATGTGCTTTTCAGGGGCTGAAAAGCATGTTTTGGCCGAGTATGATAATTTTCATTAAAACTTGATTTCTATCCATTCGAATGATGCCAAATGAATAACTTACTTGAATTGGACCATTTTACACTATGTCCATTGTAGATTTGTGTCTCTGACAGTTCGTTTGGTTGCAGGGGACATATTCAGTTTTTATGGCCAAAATGTGCTTTTCAGGGGCTGAAAAGCATGTTTTGGCCGAATATGATAATTTTCATTGAAACTTAATTTCTATCACTTCGAATGATGCCAAATGAATAACTTACTTGAATTGGACCATTTAACACTATGTCCATTGTAGATTTGTGTCTCTGACAGTTTTTTTTGGTTGCAGGGGACATATTCAGTTTTTATGGCCAAAATGTGCTTTTCAGAGGCTGAAAACCATGTTTTGGCCGAGTATGATAATTTTCATTAAAACTTGATTTCTATCCATTCGAATGATGCCAAATGAATAACTTACTTGAATTGGACCATTTTACACTATGTCCATTGTAGATTTGTGTCTCTGACAGTTCCTTTGGTTGCAGGGGACATATACAGTTTTTATGGCCAAAATGTGCTTTTCAGGGGCTGAAAAGCACGATTTGGCAGAGTATGATAATTTTCATTAAAACTTGATTTCTATCCATTCGAATGATGCCAAATGAATAACTTACTTGAATTGGACCATTTTACACTATGTCCATTGTAGATTTGTGTCTCTGACAGTTCGTTTGGTTGCAGGGGACATATTCACTTTTTATTGGCCAAAATGTGCTTTTCAGGGGCTGAAAAGCATGTTTTGGCCGAGTATGATGATTTTCATTAAAATTTAATTTCTATCACTTCGAATGATGCCAAATGAATAACTTACTTGAATTGGACCATTTTACACTATGTCCATTGTAGATTTGTGTCTCTGACAGTTCGTTTGGTTGCAGGGGACATATTCAGTTTTTATGGCCAAAATGTGCTTTTCAGGGGCTGAAAAGCATGTTTTGGCCGAGTATGGTAATTTTCATTAAAACTTGATTTCTATCCATTCGAATGATATCAATTGAATAACTTACTTGAATTGGACCATTTTACACTATGTCCATTGTAGATTTGTGTCTCTGACAGTTCGTTTGGTTGCAGGGGACATATTCAGTTTTTATGGCCAAAATGTGCTTTTCAGAGGCTGAAAAGCATGTTTTGGCCGAGTATGATAATTTTCATTAAAACTTGATTTCTATCACTTCGAATGATGCCAAATGAATAACTTACTTGAATTGGACCATTTTACACTATGTCCATTGTAGATTTGTGTCTCCGACAGTTCGTTTGGTTGCAGGGGACATTTTCAGTTTTTATGGCCAAAATGTGCTTTTCAGAGGCTGAAAAGCATGTTTTGGCCGAGTATGATGATTTTCATTAAAATTTAATTTCTATCACTTCGAATGATGCCAAATGAATAACTTACTTGAATTGGACCATTTTACACTATGTCCATTGTAGATTTGTGTCTCTGACAGTTCGTTTGGTTGCAGGGGACATATTCAGTTTTTATGGCCAAAATGTGCTTTTCAGGGGCTGAAAAGCATGTTTTGGCCGAGTATGATAATTTTCATTAAAACTTGATTTCTATCCATTCGAATGATGCCAATTGAATAACTTACTTAAATTGGACCATTTTACACTATGTCCATTGTAGATTTGTGTCTCTGACAGTTCGTTTGGTTGCAGGGGACATATTCAGTTTTTATGGCCAAAATGTGCTTTTCAGGGGCTGAAAAGCATGTTTTGGCCGAGTATGATAATTTTCATTAAAACTTGATTTCTATCCATTCGAATGATGCCAAATGAATAACTTACTTGAATTGGACCATTTTACACTATGTCCATTGTAGATTTGTGTCTCTGACAGTTCGTTTGGTTGCAGGGGACATATTCAGTTTTTATGGCCAAAATGTGCTTTTCAGGGGCTGAAAAGCATGTTTTGGCCGAATATGATAATTTTCATTAAAACTTAATTTCTATCACTTCGAATGATGCCAAATGAATAACTTACTTGAATTGGACCATTTAACACTATGTCCATTGTAGATTTGTGTCTCTGACAGTTTTTTTTGGTTGCAGGGGACATATTCAGTTTTTATGGCCAAAATGTGCTTTTCAGAGGCTGAAAACCATGTTTTGGCCGAGTATGATAATTTTCATTAAAACTTGATTTCTATCCATTCGAATGATGCCAAATGAATAACTTACTTGAATTGGACCATTTTACACTATGTCCATTGTACATTTGTGTCTCTGACAGTTCCTTTGGTTGCAGGGGACATATACAGTTTTTATGGCCAAAATGTGCTTTTCAGGGGCTGAAAAGCACGATTTGGCAGAGTATGATAATTTTCATTAAAACTTGATTTCTATCCATTCGAATGATGCCAAATGAATAACTTACTTGAATTGGACCATTTTACACTATGTCCATTGTAGATTTGTGTCTCTGACAGTTCGTTTGGTTGCAGGGGACATATTCACTTTTTATTGGCCAAAATGTGCTTTTCAGGGGCTGAAAAGCATGTTTTGGCCGAGTATGATAATTTTCATTAAAACTTAATTTCTATCACTTCGAATGATGCCAAATGAATAACTTACTTGAATTGGACCATTTTACACTATGCCCATTGTAGATTTGTGTCTCTGACAGTTCGTTTGGTTGCAGGGGACATATTCAGTTTTTATGGCCAAAATGTGCTTTTCAGGGGCTGAAAAGCATGTTTTGGCCGAGTATGATAATTTTCATTAAAACTTGATTTCTATCACTTCGAATGATGCCAAATGAATAACTTACTTGAATTGGACCATTTTACACTATGTCCATTGTAGATTTGTGTCTCCGACAGTTCGTTTGGTTGCAGGGGACATTTTCAGTTTTTATTGCCAAAATGTGCTTTTCAGAGGCTGAAAAGCATGTTTTGGCCGAGTATGATAATTTTCATTAAAACTTGATTTCTATCCATTCGAATGATGCCAAATTAATAACTTACTTGAATTGGACCATTTTACACTATGTCCATTGTAGATTTGTGTCTCTGACAGTTCGTTTGGTTGCAGGGGACATATTCAGTTTTTATGGCCAAAATGTGCTTTTCAGGGGCTGAAAAGCATGTTTTGGCCGAATATGATAATTTTCATTAAAACTTAATTTCTATCACTTCGAATGATGCCAAATGAATAACTTACTTGAATTGGACCATTTAACACTATGTCCATTGTAGATTTGTGTCTCTGACAGTTCGTTTGGTTGCAGGGGACATATTCAGTTTTTATGGCCAAAATGTGCTTTTTAGAGGCTGAAAACCATGTTTTGGCCGAGTATGATAATTTTCATTAAAACTTGATTTCTATCCATTCGAATGATGCCAAATGAATAACTTACTTGAATTGGACCATTTTACACTATGTCCATTGTAGATTTGTGTCTCTGACAGTTCGTTTGGTTGCAGGGGACATATACAGTTTTTATGGCCAAAATGTGCTTTTCAGGGGCTGAAAAGCACGTTTTGGCAGAGTATGATAATTTTCATTAAAACTTGATTTCTATCCATTCGAATGATGCCAAATGAATAACTTACTTGAATTGGACCATTTTACACTATGTCCATTGTAGATTTGTGTCTCTGACAGTTCGTTTGGTTGCAGGGGACATATTCACTTTTTATTGGCCAAAATGTGCTTTTCAGGGGCTGAAAAGCATGTTTTGGCCGAGTATGATAATTTTCATTAAAACTTAATTTCTATCACTTCGAATGATGCCAAATGAATAACTTACTTGAATTGGACCATTTTACATTATGTCCATTGTAGATTTGTGTCTCTGACAGTTCGTTTGGTTGCAGGGGACATATTCAGTTTTTATGGCCAAAATGTGCTTTTCAGGGGCTGAAAAGCATGTTTTGGCCGAGTATGATAATTTTCATTAAAACTTGATTTCTATCCATTCGAATGATGCCAAATGAATAACTTACTTGAATTGGACCATTTTACACTATGTCCATTGTAGATTTGTGTCTCTGACAGTTCGTTTGGTTGCAGGGGACATATTCAGTTTTTATGGCCAAAATGTGCTTTTCAGGGGCTGAAAAGCATGTTTTGGCCGAGTATGATAATTTTCATTAAAACTTGATTTCTATCACTTCGAATGATGCCAAATGAATAACTTACTTGAATTGGACCATTTTACACTATGTCCATTGTAGATTTCTGTCTCTGACAGTTCGTTTGGTTGCAGGGGACATTTTCAGTTTTTATGGCCAAAATGTGCTTTTCAGAGGCTGAAAAGCATGTTTTGGCCGAGTATGATAATTTTCATTAAAACTTGATTTCTATCCATTCGAATGATGCCAAATGAATAACTTACTTGAATTGGACCATTTTACACTATGTCCATTGTAGATTTCTGTCTCCGACAGTTCGTTTGGTTGCAGGGGACATTTTCAGTTTTTATGGCCAAAATGTGCTTTTCAGGGGCTGAAAAGCATGTTTTGGCCGAATATGATAATTTTCATTAAAACATAATTTCTATCACTTCGAATGATGCCAAATGAATAACTTACTTGAATTGGACCATTTAACACTATGTCCATTGTAGATTTGTGTCTCTGACAGTTCGTTTGGTTGCAGGGGACATATTCAGTTTTTATGGCCAAAACGTGCTTTTCAGAGGCTGAAAACCATGTTTTGGCCGAGTATGATAATTTTCATTAAAACTTGATTTCTATCCATTCGAATGATGCCAAATGAATAACTTACTTGAATTGGACCATTTTACACTATGTCCATTGTAGATTTGTGTCTCTGACAGTTCGTTTGGTTGCAGGGGACATATACAGTTTTTATGGCCAAAATGTGCTTTTCAGGGGCTGAAAAGCACGTTTTGGCAGAGTATGATAATTTCCATTAAAACTTGATTTCTATCCATTCGAATGATGCCAAATGAATAACTTACTTGAATTGGACCATTTTACACTATGTCCATTGTAGATTTCTGTCTCCGACAGTTCGTTTGGTTGCAGGGGACATTTTCAGTTTTTATGGCCAAAATGTGCTTTTCAGAGGCTGAAAAGCATGTTTTGGCCGAGTATGATAATTTTCATTAAAACTTGATTTCTATCCATTCGAATGATGCCAAATGAATAACTTACTTGAATTGGACCATTTTACACTATGTCCATTGTAGATTTGTGTCTCTGACAGTTCGTTTGGTTGCAGGGGACATATTCAGTTTTTATGGCCAAAATGTGCTTTTCAGGGGCTGAAAAGCATGTTTTGGCCGAGTATGATAATTTTCATTAAAACTTGATTTCTATCACTTCGAATGATGCCAAATGAATAACTTACTTGAATTGGACCATTTTACACTATGTCCATTGTAGATTTCTGTCTCCGACAGTTCGTTTGGTTGCAGGGGACATTTTCAGTTTTTATGGCCAAAATGTGCTTTTCAGAGGCTGAAAAGCATGTTTTGGCCGAGTATGATAATTTTCATTAAAACTTGATTTCTATCACTTCGAATGATGCCAAATGAATAACTTACTTGAATTGGACCATTTTACACTATGTCCATTGTAGATTTGTGTCTCCGACAGTTCGTTTGGTTGCAGGGGACATTTTCAGTTTTTATGGCCAAAATGTGCTTTTCAGGGGCTGAAAAGCATGTTTTGGCCGAATATGATAATTTTCATTAAAACATAATTTCTATCACTTCGAATGATGCCAAATGAATAACTTACTTGAATTGGACCATTTAACACTATGTCCATTGTAGATTTGTGTCTCTGACAGTTCGTTTGGTTGCAGGGGACATATTCAGTTTTTATGGCCAAAACGTGCTTTTCAGAGGCTGAAAACCATGTTTTGGCCGAGTATGATAATTTTCATTAAAACTTGATTTCTATCCATTCGAATGATGCCAAATGAATAACTTACTTGAATTGGACCATTTTACACTATGTCCATTGTAGATTTGTGTCTCTGACAGTTCGTTTGGTTGCAGGGGACATATACAGTTTTTATGGCCAAAATGTGCTTTTCAGGGGCTGAAAAGCACGTTTTGGCAGAGTATGATAATTTCCATTAAAACTTGATTTCTATCCATTCGAATGATGCCAAATGAATAACTTACTTGAATTGGACCATTTTACACTATGTCCATTGTAGATTTATGTCTCTGACAGTTCGTTTGGTTGCAGGGGACATATTCACTTTTTATTGGCCAAAATGTGCTTTTCAGGGGCTGAAAAGCATGTTTTGGCCGAGTATGATAATTTTCATTAAAACTTGATTTCTATCCATTCGAATGATGCCAAATGAATAACTTACTTGAATTGGACCATTTTACACTATGTCCATTGTAGATTTGTGTCTCTGACAGTTCGTTTGGTTGCAGGGGACATATTCAGTTTTTATGGCCAAAATGTGCTTTTCAGGGGCTGAAAAGCATGTTTTGGCCGAGTATGATAATTTTCATTAAAACTTGATTTCTATCACTTCGAATGATGCCAAATGAATAACTTACTTGAATTGGACCATTTTACACTATGTCCATTGTAGATTTATGTCTCTGACAGTTCGTTTGGTTGCAGGGGACATATTCACTTTTTATTGGCCAAAATGTGCTTTTCAGGGGCTGAAAAGCATGTTTTGGCCGAGTATGATAATTTTCATTAAAACTTGATTTCTATCCATTCGAATGATGCCAAATGAATAACTTACTTGAATTGGACCATTTTACACTATGTCCATTGTAGATTTGTGTCTCTGACAGTTCGTTTGGTTGCAGGGGACATATTCAGTTTTTATGGCCAAAATGTGCTTTTCAGGGGCTGAAAAGCATGTTTTGGCCGAATATGATAATTTTCATTAAAACTTAATTTCTATCACTTCGAATGATGCCAAATGAATAACTTACTTGAATTGGACCATTTAACACTATGTCCATTGTAGATTTGTGTCTCTGACAGTTCGTTTGGTTGCAGGGGACATATTCAGTTTTTATGGCCAAAATGTGCTTTTCAGGGGCTGAAAAGCATGTTTTGGCCGAGTATGATAATTTTCATTAAAACTTGATTTCTATCCATTCGAATGATGCCAAATGAATAACTTACTTGAATTGGACCATTTTACACTATGTCCATTGTAGATTTGTGTCTCTGACAGTTCGTTTGGTTGCAGGGGACATATTCAGTTTTTATGGCCAAAATGTGCTTTTCAGGGGCTGAAAAGCATGTTTTGGCCGAGTATGATAATTTTCATTAAAACTTGATTTCTATCACTTCGAATGATGCCAAATGAATAACTTACTTGAATTGGACCATTTTACACTATGTCCATTGTAGATTTCTGTCTCCGACAGTTCGTTTGGTTGCAGGGGACATATTCAGTTTTTATGGCCAAAATGTGCTTTTCAGGGGCTGAAAAGCATGTTTTGGCCGAGTATGATAATTTTCATTAAAACTTGATTTCTATCACTTCGAATGATGCCAAATGAATAACTTACTTGAATTGGACCATTTTACACTATGTCCATTGTAGATTTGTGTCTCCGACAGTTCGTTTGGTTGCAGGGGACATTTTCAGTTTTTATTGCCAAAATGTGCTTTTCAGAGGCTGAAAAGCATGTTTTGGCCGAGTATGATAATTTTCATTAAAACTTGATTTCTATCCATTCGAATGATGCCAAATGAATAACTTACTTGAATTGGACCATTTTACACTATGTCCATTGTAGATTTGTGTCTCTGACAGTTCGTTTGGTTGCAGGGGACATATTCAGTTTTTATGGCCAAAATGTGCTTTTCAGGGGCTGAAAAGCATGTTTTGGCCGAATATGATAATTTTCATTAAAACTTAATTTCTATCACTTCGAATGATGCCAAATGAATAACTTACTTGAATTGGACCATTTAACACTATGTCCATTGTAGATTTGTGTCTCTGACAGTTCGTTTGGTTGCAGGGGACATATTCAGTTTTTATGGCCAAAATGTGCTTTTCAGAGGCTGAAAACCATGTTTTGGCCGAGTATGATAATTTTCATTAAAACTTGATTTCTATCCATTCGAATAATGCCAAATGAATAACTTACTTGAATTGGACCATTTTACACTATGTCCATTGTAGATTTGTGTCTCTGACAGTTCGTTTGGTTGCAGGGGACATATACAGTTTTTATGGCCAAAATGTGCTTTTCAGGGGCTGAAAAGCACGTTTTGGCAGAGTATGATAATTTTCATTAAAACTTGATTTCTATCCATTCGAATGATGCCAAATGAATAACTTACTTGAATTGGACCATTTTACACTATGTCCATTGTAGATTTGTGTCTCTGACAGTTCGTTTGGTTGCAGGGGACATATTCACTTTTTATTGGCCAAAATGTGCTTTTCAGGGGCTGAAAAGCATGTTTTGGCCGAGTATGATAATTTTCATTAAAACTTAATTTATATCACTTTGAATGATGCCAAATGAATAACTTACTTGAATTGGACCATTTTACATTATGTCCATTGTAGATTTGTGTCTCTGACAGTTCGTTTGGTTGCAGGGGACATATTCAGTTTTTATGGCCAAAATGTGCTTTTCAGGGGCTGAAAAGCATGTTTTGGCCGAGTATGATAATTTTCATTAAAACTTGATTTCTATCCATTCGAATGATGCCAAATGAATAACTTACTTGAATTGGACCATTTTACACTATGTCCATTGTAGATTTGTGTCTCTGACAGTTCGTTTGGTTGCAGGGGACATATTCAGTTTTTATGGCCAAAATGTGCTTTTCAGGGGCTGAAAAGCATGTTTTGGCCGAGTATGATAATTTTCATAAAACTTGATTTCTATCACTTCGAATGATGCCAAATGAATAACTTACTTGAATTGGACCATTTTACACTATGTCCATTGTAGATTTCTGTCTCCGACAGTTCGTTTGGTTGCAGGGGACATTTTCAGTTTTTATGGCCAAAATGTGCTTTTCAGAGGCTGAAAAGCATGTTTTGGCCGAGTATGATAATTTTCATTAAAACTTGATTTCTATCCATTCGAATGATGCCAAATGAATAACTTACTTGAATTGGACCATTTTACACTATGTCCATTGTAGATTTGTGTCTCTGACAGTTCGTTTGGTTGCAGGGGACATATTCAGTTTTTATGGCCAAAATGTTCTTTTCAGGGGCTGAAAAGCATGTTTTGGCCGAGTATGATAATTTTCATTAAAACTTGATTTCTATCAATTCGAATGATGCCAAATGAATAACTTACTTGAATTGGACCATTTTACACTATGTCCATTGTAGATTTGTGTCTCCGACAGTTCGTTTGGTTGCAGGAGACATTTTCAGTTTTTATGGCCAAAATGTGCTTTTCAGAGGCTGAAAAGCATGTTTTGGCCGAGTATGATGATTTTCATTAAAATTTAATTTCTATCACTTCGAATGATGCCAAATGAATAACTTACTTGAATTGGACCATTTTACACTATGTCCATTGTAGATTTGTGTCTCTGACAGTTCGTTTGGTTGCAGGGGACATATTCAGTTTTTATGGCCAAAATGTGCTTTTCAGGGGCTGAAAAGCATGTTTTGGCCGAGTATGATAATTTTCATTAAAACTTGATTTCTATCCATTCGAATGATGCCAAATGAATAACTTACTTGAATTGGACCATTTTACACTATGTCCATTGTAGATTTGTGTCTCTGACAGTTCGTTTGGTTGCAGGGGACATATTCAGTTTTTATGGCCAAAATGTGCTTTTCAGGGGCTGAAAAGCATGTTTTGGCCGAATATGATAATTTTCATTAAAACTTAATTTCTATCACTTCGAATGATGCCAAATGAATAACTTACTTGAATTGGACCATTTAACACTATGTCCATTGTAGATTTGTGTCTCTGACAGTTCGTTTGGTTGCAGGGGACATATTCAGTTTTTATGGCCAAAATGTGCTTTTCAGGGGCTGAAAAGCATGTTTTGGCCGAGTATGATAATTTTCATTAAAACTTGATTTCTATCCATTCGAATGATGCCAAATGAATAACTTACTTGAATTGGACCATTTTACACTATGTCCATTGTAGATTTGTGTCTCTGACAGTTCGTTTGGTTGCAGGGGACATATTCAGTTTTTATGGCCAAAATGTGCTTTTCAGGTGCTGAAAAGCATGTTTTGGCCGAGTATGATAATTTTCATTAAAACTTGATTTCTATCACTTCGAATGATGCCAAATGAATAACTTACTTGAATTGGACCATTTTACACTATGTCCATTGTAGATTTCTGTCTCCGACAGTTCCTTTGGTTGCAGGGGACATATTCAGTTTTTATGGCCAAAATGTGCTTTTCAGGGGCTGAAAAGCATGTTTTGGCCGAGTATGATAATTTTCATTAAAACTTGATTTCTATCACTTCGAATGATGCCAAATGAATAACTTACTTGAATTGGACCATTTTACACTATGTCCATTGTAGATTTGTGTCTCCGACAGTTCGTTTGGTTGCAGGGGACATTTTCAGTTTTTATTGCCAAAATGTGCTTTTCAGAGGCTGAAAAGCATGTTTTGGCCGAGTATGATAATTTTCATTAAAACTTGATTTCTATCCATTCGAATGATGCCAAATGAATAACTTACTTGAATTGGACCATTTTACACTATGTCCATTGTAGATTTGTGTCTCTGACAGTTCGTTTGGTTGCAGGGGACATATTCAGTTTTTATGGCCAAAATGTGCTTTTCAGGGGCTGAAAAGCATGTTTTGGCCGAATATGATAATTTTCATTAAAACATAATTTCTATCACTTCGAATGATGCCAAATGAATAACTTACTTGAATTGGACCATTTTACATTATGTCCATTGTAGATTTGTGTCTCCGACAGTTCGTTTGGTTGCATGGGACATTTTCAGTTTTTATGGCCAAAATGTGCTTTTCAGAGGCTGAAAAGCATGTTTTGGCCGAGTATTATAATTTTCATTAAAACTTGATTTCTATCCATTCGAATGATGCCAAATGAATAACTTACTTGAATTGGACCATTTTACACTATGTCCATTGTAGATTTGTGTCTCTGACAGTTCGTTTGGTTGCAGGGGACATATTCAGTTTTTATGGCCAAAATGTGCTTTTCAGGGGCTGAAAAGCATGTTTTGGCCGAGTATGATAATTTTCATTAAAACTTGATTTCTATCCATTCGAATAATGCCAAATGAATAACTTACTTGAATTGGACCATTTTACACTATGTCCATTGTAGATTTGTGTCTCTGACAGTCCGTTTGGTTGCAGGGGACATATACAGTTTTTATGGCCAAAATGTGCTTTTCCGGGGCTGAAAAGCACGTTTTGGCAGAGTATGATAATTTTCATTAAAACTTGATTTCTATCCATTCGAATGATGCCAAATGAATAACTTACTTGAATTGGACCATTTTACACTATGTCCATTGTAGATTTGTGTCTCTGACAGTTCGTTTGGTTGCAGGGGACATATTCACTTTTTATTGGCCAAAATGTGCTTTTCAGGGGCTGAAAAGCATGTTTTGGCCGAGTATGATAATTTTCATTAAAACTCTAATTTATATCACTTCGAATGATGCCAAATGAATAACTTACTTGAATTGGACCATTTTACATTATGTCCATTGTAGATTTGTGTCTCTGACAGTTCGTTTGGTTGCAGGGGACATATTCAGTTTTTATGGCCAAAATGTGCTTTTCAGAGGCTGAAAACCATGTTTTGGCCGAGTATGATAATTTTCATTAAAACTTGATTTCTATCCATTCGAATGATGCCAAATGAATAACTTACTTGAATTGGACCATTTTACACTATGTCCATTGTAGATTTGTGTCTCTGACAGTTCCTTTGGTTGCAGGGGACATATACAGTTTTTATGGCCAAAATGTGCTTTTCAGGGCTGAAAAGCACGATTTGGCAGAGTATGATAATTTTCATTAAAACTTGATTTCTATCCATTCGAATGATGCCAAATGAATAACTTACTTGAATTGGACCATTTTACACTATGTCCATTGTAGATTTGTGTCTCTGACAGTTCGTTTGGTTGCAGGGGACATATTCAGTTTTTATGGCCAAAATGTGCTTTTCAGGGGCTGAAAAGCATGTTTTGGCCGAGTATGATAATTTTCATTAAAACTTGATTTCTATCCATTCGAATGATGCCAAATGAATAACTTACTTGAATTGGACCATTTTACACTATGTCCATTGTAGATTTGTGTCTCTGACAGTTCGTTTGGTTGCAGGGGACATATTCAGTTTTTATGGCCAAAATGTGCTTTTCAGGGGCTGAAAAGCATGTTTTGGCCGAATATGATAATTTTCATTAAAACTTAATTTCTATCACTTCGAATGATGCCAAATGAATAACTTACTTGAATTGGACCATTTAACACTATGTCCATTGTAGATTTGTGTCTCTGACAGTTCGTTTGGTTGCAGGGGACATATTCAGTTTTTATGGCCAAAATGTGCTTTTCAGAGGCTGAAAACCATGTTTTGGCCGAGTATGATAATTTTCATTAAAACTTGATTTCTATCCATTCGAATGATGCCAAATGAATAACTTACTTGAATTGGACCATTTTACACTATGTCCATTGTAGATTTGTGTCTCTGACAGTTCCTTTGGTTGCAGGGGACATATACAGTTTTTATGGCCAAAATGTGCTTTTCAGGGGCTGAAAAGCACGATTTGGCAGTGTATGATAATTTTCATTAAAACTTGATTTCTATCCATTCGAATGATGCCAAATGAATAACTTACTTGAATTGGACCATTTTACACTATGTCCATTGTAGATTTGTGTCTCTGACAGTTCGTTTGGTTGCAGGGGACATATTCACTTTTTATTGGCCAAAATGTGCTTTTCAGGGGCTGAAAAGCATGTTTTGGCCGAGTATGATAATTTTCATTAAAACTTAATTTCTATCACTTCGAATGATGCCAAATGAATAACTTACTTGAATTGGACCATTTTACACTATGCCCATTGTAGATTTGTGTCTCTGACAGTTCGTTTGGTTGCAGGGGACATATTCAGTTTTTATGGCCAAAATGTGCTTTTCAGGGGCTGAAAAGCATGTTTTGGCCGAGTATGATAATTTTCATTAAAACTTGATTTCTATCCATTCGAATGATGCCAAATGAATAACTTACTTGAATTGGACCATTTTACACTATGTCCATTGTAGATTTGTGTCTCTGACAGTTCGTTTGGTTGCAGGGGACATATTCAGTTTTTATGGCCAAAATGTGCTTTTCAGGGGCTGAAAAGCATGTTTTGGCCGAGTATGATAATTTTCATTAAAACTTGATTTCTATCACTTCGAATGATGCCAAATGAATAACTTACTTGAATTGGACCATTTTACACTATGTCCATTGTAGATTTCTGTCTCCGACAGTTCGTTTGGTTGCAGGGGACATATTCAGTTTTTATGGCCAAAATGTGCTTTTCAGGGGCTGAAAAGCATGTTTTGGCCGAGTATGATAATTTTCATTAAAACTTGATTTCTATCACTTCGAATGATGCCAAATGAATAACTTACTTGAATTGGACCATTTTACACTATGTCCATTGTAGATTTGTGTCTCCGACAGTTCGTTTGGTTGCAGGGGACATTTTCAGTTTTTATTGCCAAAATGTGCTTTTCAGAGGCTGAAAAGCATGTTTTGGCCGAGTATGATAATTTTCATTAAAACTTGATTTCTATCCATTTGAATGATGCCAAATGAATAACTTACTTGACTTGGACCATTTTACACTATGTCCATTGTAGATTTGTGTCTCTGACAGTTCGTTTGGTTGCAGGGGACATATTCAGTTTTTATGGCCAAAATGTGCTTTTCAGGGGCTGAAAAGCATGTTTTGGCCGAATATGATAATTTTCATTAAAACTTAATTTCTATCACTTCGAATGATGCCAAATGAATAACTTACTTGAATTGGACCATTTAACACTATGTCCATTGTAGATTTGTGTCTCTGACAGTTCGTTTGGTTGCAGGGGACATATTCAGTTTTTATGGCCAAAATGTGCTTTTCAGAGGCTGAAAACCATGTTTTGGCCGAGTATGATAATTTTCATTAAAACTTGATTTCTATCCATTCGAATAATTCCAAATGAATAACTTACTTGAATTGGACCATTTTACACTATGTCCATTGTAGATTTGTGTCTCTGACAGTTCGTTTGGTTGCAGGGGACATATACAGTTTTTATGGCCAAAATGTGCTTTTCAGGGGCTGAAAAGCACGTTTTGGCAGAGTATGATAATTTTCATTAAAACTTGATTTCTATCCATTCGAATGATGCAAATGAATAACTTACTTGAGTTGGACCATTTTACACTATGTCCATTGTAGATTTGTGTCTCTGACAGTTCGTTTGGTTGCAGGGGACATATTCACTTTTTATTGGCCAAAATGTGCTTTTCAGGGGCTGAAAAGCATGTTTTGGCCGAGTATGATAATTTTCATTAAAACTTAATTTATATCACTTCGAATGATGCCAAATGAATAACTTACTTGAATTGGACCATTTTACATTATGTCCATTGTAGATTTGTGTCTCTGACAGTTCGTTTGGTTGCAGGGGACATATTCAGTTTTTATGGCCAAAATGTGCTTTTCAGGGGCTGAAAAGCATGTTTTGGCCGAGTATGATAATTTTCATTAAAACTTGATTTCTATCCATTCGAATGATGCCAAATGAATAACTTACTTGAATTGGACCATTTTACACTATGTCCATTGTAGATTTGTGTCTCTGACAGTTCGTTTGGTTGCAGGGGACATATTCAGTTTTTATGGCCAAAATGTGCTTTTCAGGGGCTGAAAAGCATGTTTTGGCCGAGTATGATAATTTTCATTAAAACTTGATTTCTATCACTTCGAATGATGCCAAATGAATAACTTACTTGAATTGGACCATTTTACACTATGTCCATTGTAGATTTCTGTCTCCGACAGTTCGTTTGGTTGCAGGGGACATTTTCAGTTTTTATGGCCAAAATGTGCTTTTCAGAGGCTGAAAAGCATGTTTTGGCCGAGTATGATAATTTTCATTAAAACTTGATTTCTATCCATTCGAATGATGCCAAATGAATAACTTACTTGAATTGGACCATTTTACACTATGTCCATTGTAGATTTGTGTCTCTGACAGTTCGTTTGGTTGCAGGGGACATATTCAGTTTTTATGGCCAAAATGTGCTTTTCAGGGGCTGAAAAGCATGTTTTGGCCGAGTATGATAATTTTCATTAAAACTTGATTTCTATCACTTCGAATGATGCCAAATGAATAACTTACTTGAATTGGACCATTTTACACTATGTCCATTGTAGATTTCTGTCTCCGACAGTTCGTTTGGTTGCAGGGGACATTTTCAGTTTTTATGGCCAAAATGTGCTTTTCAGAGGCTGAAAAGCATGTTTTGGCCGAGTATGATAATTTTCATTAAAACTTGATTTCTATCACTTCGAATGATGCCAAATGAATAACTTACTTGAATTGGACCATTTTACACTATGTCCATTGTAGATTTGTGTCTCCGACAGTTCGTTTGGTTGCAGGGGACATTTTCAGTTTTTATGGCCAAAATGTGCTTTTCAGGGGCTGAAAAGCATGTTTTGGCCGAATATGATAATTTTCATTAAAACATAATTTCTATCACTTCGAATGATGCCAAATGAATAACTTACTTGAATTGGACCATTTAACACTATGTCCATTGTAGATTTGTGTCTCTGACAGTTCGTTTGGTTGCAGGGGACATATTCAGTTTTTATGGCCAAAACGTGCTTTTCAGAGACTGAAAACCATGTTTTGGCCGAGTATGATAATTTTCATTAAAACTTGATTTCTATCCATTCGAATGATGCCAAATGAATAACTTACTTGAATTGGACCATTTTACACTATGTCCATTGTAGATTTGTGTCTCTGACAGTTCGTTTGGTTGCAGGGGACATATACAGTTTTTATGGCCAAAATGTGCTTTTCAGGGGCTGAATAGCACGTTTTGGCAGAGTATGATAATTTCCATTAAAACTAGATTTCTATCCATTCGAATGATGCCAAATGAATAACTTACTTGAATTGGACCATTTTACACTATGTCCATTGTAGATTTGTGTCTCTGACAGTTCGTTTGGTTGCAGGGGACATATTCACTTTTTATTGGCCAAAATGTGCTTTTCAGGGGCTGAAAAGCATGTTTTGGCCGAGTATGATAATTTTCATTAAAACTTAATTTCTATCACTTCGAATGATGCCAAATGAATAACTTACTTGAATTGGACCATTTTACATTATGTCCATTGTAGATTTGTGTCTCTGACAGTTCGTTTGGTTGCAGGGGACATATTCAGTTTTTATGGCCAAAATGTGCTTTTCAGGGGCTGAAAAGCATGTTTTGGCCGAGTATGATAATTTTCATTAAAACTTGATTTTTATCCATTCGAATGATGCCAAATGAATAACTTACTTGAATTGGACCATTTTACACTATGTCCATTGTAGATTTGTGTCTCTGACAGTTCGTTTGGTTGCAGGGGACATATTCAGTTTTTATGGCCAAAATGTGCTTTTCAGGGGCTGAAAAGCATGTTTTGGCCGAGTATGATAATTTTCATTAAAACTTGATTTCTATCACTTCGAATGATGCCAAATGAATAACTTACTTGAATTGGACCATTTTACACTATGTCCATTGTAGATTTCTGTCTCCGACAGTTCGTTTGGTTGCAGGGGACATTTTCAGTTTTTATGGCCAAAATGTGCTTTTCAGAGGCTGAAAAGCATGTTTTGGCCGAGTATGATAATTTTCATTAAAACTTGATTTCTATCCATTCGAATGATGCCAAATGAATAACTTACTTGAATTGGACCATTTTACACTATGTCCATTGTAGATTTGTGTCTCTGACAGTTCGTTTGGTTGCAGGGGACATATTCAGTTTTTATGGCCAAAATGTGCTTTTCAGGGGCTGAAAAGCATGTTTTGGCCGAGTATGATAATTTTCATTAAAACTTGATTTCTATCACTTCGAATGATGCCAAATGAATAACTTACTTGAATTGGACCATTTTACACTATGTCCATTGTAGATTTCTGTCTCCGACAGTTCGTTTGGTTGCAGGGGACATTTTCAGTTTTTATGGCCAAAATGTGCTTTTCAGAGGCTGAAAAGCATGTTTTGGCCGAGTATGATAATTTTCATTAAAACTTGATTTCTATCACTTCGAATGATGCCAAATGAATAACTTACTTGAACTGGACCATTTTACACTATGTCCATTGTAGATTTGTGTCTCCGACAGTTCGTTTGGTTGCAGGGGACATTTTCAGATTTTATGGCCAAAATGTGCTTTTCAGAGGCTGAAAAGCATGTTTTGGCCGAGTATGATGATTTTCATTAAAATTTAATTTCTATCACTTCGAATGATGCCAAATGAATAACTTACTTGAATTGGACCATTTTACACTATGTCCATTGTAGATTTGTGTCTCTGACAGTTCGTTTGGTTGCAGGGGACATATTCAGTTTTTATGGCCAAAATGTGCTTTTCAGGGGCTGAAAAGCATGTTTTGGCCGAATATGATAATTTTCATTAAAACTTAATTTCTATCACTTCGAATGATGCCAAATGAATAACTTACTTGAATTGGACCATTTAACACTATGTCCATTGTAGATTTGTGTCTCTGACAGTTCGTTTGGTTGCAGGGGACATATTCAGTTTTTATGGCCAAAATGTGCTTTTCAGAGGCTGAAAACCATGTTTTGGCCGAGTATGATAATTTTCATTAAAACTTGATTTCTATCCATTCGAATAATTCCAAATGAATAACTTACTTGAATTGGACCATTTTACACTATGTCCATTGTAGATTTGTGTCTCTGACAGTTCGTTTGGTTGCAGGGGACATATACCGTTTTTATGGCCAAAATGTGCTTTTCAGGGGCTGAAAAGCACGTTTTGGCAGAGTATGATAATTTTCATTAAAACTTGATTTCTATCCATTCGAATGATGCAAATGAATAACTTACTTGAATTGGACCATTTTACACTATGTCCATTGTAGATTTGTGTCTCTGACAGTTCGTTTGGTTGCAGGGGACATATTCACTTTTTATTGGCCAAAATGTGCTTTTCAGGGGCTGAAAAGCATGTTTTGGCCGAGTATGATAATTTTCATTAAAACTTAATTTATATCACTTCGAATGATGCCAAATGAATAACTTACTTGAATTGGACCATTTTACATTATGTCCATTGTAGATTTGTGTCTCTGACAGTTCGTTTGGTTGCAGGGGACATATTCAGTTTTTATGGCCAAAATGTGCTTTTCAGGGGCTGAAAAGCATGTTTTGGCCGAGTATGATAATTTTCATTAAAACTTGATTTCTATCCATTCGAATGATGCCAAATGAATAATTTACTTGAATTGGACCATTTTACACTATGTCCATTGTAGATTTGTGTCTCTGACAGTTCGTTTGGTTGCAGGGGACATATTCAGTTTTTATGGCCAAAATGTGCTTTTCAGGGGCTGAAAAGCATGTTTTGGCCGAGTATGATAATTTTCATTAAAACTTGATTTCTATCACTTCGAATGATGCCAAATGAATAACTTACTTGAATTGGACCATTTTACACTATGTCCATTGTAGATTTCTGTCTCCGACAGTTCGTTTGGTTGCAGGGGACATTTTCAGTTTTTATGGCCAAAATGTGCTTTTCAGAGGCTGAAAAGCATGTTTTGGCCGAGTATGATAATTTTCATTAAAACTTGATTTCTATCCATTCGAATGATGCCAAATGAATAACTTACTTGAATTGGACCATTTTACACTATGTCCATTGTAGATTTGTGTCTCTGACAGTTTGTTTGGTTGCAGGGGACATATTCAGTTTTTATGGCCAAAATGTGCTTTTCAGGGGCTGAAAAGCATGTTTTGGCCGAGTATGATAATTTTCATTAAAACTTGATTTCTATCACTTCGAATGATGCCAAATGAATAACTTACTTGAATTGGACCATTTTACACTATGTCCATTGTAGATTTCTGTCTCCGACAGTTCGTTTGGTTGCAGGGGACATTTTCAGTTTTTATGGCCAAAATGTGCTTTTCAGAGGCTGAAAAGCATGTTTTGGCCGAGTATGATAATTTTCATTAAAACTTGATTTCTATCACTTCGAATGATGCCAAATGAATAACTTACTTGAATTGGACCATTTTACACTATGTCCATTGTAGATTTGTGTCTCCGACAGTTCGTTTGGTTGCAGGGGACATTTTCAGTTTTTATGGCCAAAATGTGCTTTTCAGGGGCTGAAAAGCATGTTTTGGCCGAATATGATAATTTTCATTAAAACATAATTTCTTTCACTTCGAATGATGCCAAATGAATAACTTACTTGAATTGGACCATTTAACACTATGTCCATTGTAGATTTGTGTCTCTGACAGTTCGTTTGGTTGCAGGGGACATATTCAGTTTTTATGGCCAAAACGTGCTTTTCAGAGGCTGAAAACCATGTTTTGGCCGAGTATGATAATTTTCATTAAAACTTGATTTCTATCCATTCGAATGATGCCAAATGAATAACTTACTTGAATTGGACCATTTTACACTATGTCCATTGTAGATTTGTGTCTCTGACAGTTCGTTTGGTTGCAGGGGACATATACAGTTTTTATGGCCAAAATGTGCTTTTCAGGGGCTGAAAAGCACGTTTTGGCAGAGTATGATAATTTCCATTAAAACTTGATTTCTATCCATTCGAATGATGCCAAATGAATAACTTACTTGAATTGGACCATTTTACACTATGTCCATTGTAGATTTGTGTCTCTGACAGTTCGTTTGGTTGCAGGGGACATATTCACTTTTTATTGGCCAAAATGTGCTTTTCAGGGGCTGAAAAGCATGTTTTGGCCGAGTATGATAATTTTCATTAAAACTTAATTTCTATCACTTCGAATGATGCCAAATGAATAACTTACTTGAATTGGACCATTTTACATTATGTCCATTGTAGATTTGTGTCTCTGACAGTTCGTTTGGTTGCAGGGGACATATTCAGTTTTTATGGCCAAAATGTGCTTTTCAGGGGCTGAAAAGCATGTTTTGGCCGAGTATGATAATTTTCATTAAAACTTGATTTCTATCCATTCGAATGATGCCAAATGAATAACTTACTTGAATTGGACCATTTTACACTATGTCCATTGTAGATTTGTGTCTCTGACAGTTCGTTTGGTTGCAGGGGACATATTCAGTTTTTATGGCCAAAATGTGCTTTTCAGGGGCTGAAAAGCATGTTTTGGCCGAGTATGATAATTTTCATTAAAACTTGATTTCTATCACTTCGAATGATGCCAAATGAATAACTTACTTGAATTGGACCATTTTACACTATGTCCATTGTAGATTTCTGTCTCCGACAGTTCGTTTGGTTGCAGGGGACATTTTCAGTTTTTATGGCCAAAATGTGCTTTTCAGAGGCTGAAAAGCATGTTTTGGCCGAGTATGATAATTTTCATTAAAACTTGATTTCTATCCATTCGAATGATGCCAAATGAATAACTTACTTGAATTGGACCATTTTACACTATGTCCATTGTAGATTTGTGTCTCTGACAGTTCGTTTGGTTGCAGGGGACATATTCAGTTTTTATGGCCAAAATGTGCTTTTCAGGGGCTGAAAAGCATGTTTTGGCCGAGTATGATAATTTTCATTAAAACTTGATTTCTATCACTTCGAATGATGCCAAATGAATAACTTACTTGAATTGGACCATTTTACACTATGTCCATTGTAGATTTCTGTCTCCGACAGTTCGTTTGGTTGCAGGGGACATTTTCAGTTTTTATGGCCAAAATGTGCTTTTCAGAGGCTGAAAAGCATGTTTTGGCCGAGTATGATAATTTTCATTAAAACTTGATTTCTATCACTTCGAATGATGCCAAATGAATAACTTACTTGAACTGGACCATTTTACACTATGTCCATTGTAGATTTGTGTCTCCGACAGTTCGTTTGGTTGCAGGGGACATTTTCAGATTTTATGGCCAAAATGTGCTTTTCAGAGGCTGAAAAGCATGTTTTGGCCGAGTATGATGATTTTCATTAAAATTTAATTTCTATCACTTCGAATGATGCCAAATGAATAACTTACTTGAATTGGACCATTTTACACTATGTCCATTGTAGATTTGTGTCTCTGACAGTTCGTTTGGTTGCAGGGGACATATTCAGTTTTTATGGCCAAAATGTGCTTTTCAGGGGCTGAAAAGCATGTTTTGGCCGAGTATGATAATTTTCATTAAAACTTGATTTCTATCCATTCGAATGATGCCAAATGAATAACTTACTTGAATTGGACCATTTTACACTATGTCCATTGTAGATTTGTGTCTCTGACAGTTCGTTTGGTTGCAGGGGACATATTCAGTTTTTATGGCCAAAATGTGCTTTTCAGGGGCTGAAAAGCATGTTTTGGCCGAGTATGATAATTTTCATTAAAACTTGATTTCTATCCATTCGAATGATGCCAAATGAATAACTTACTTGAATTGGACCATTTTACACTATGTCCATTGTAGATTTGTGTCTCTGACAGTTCGTTTGGTTGCAGGGGACATATTCAGTTTTTATGGCCAAAATGTGCTTTTCAGGGGCTGAAAAGCATGTTTTGGCCGAATATGATAATTTTCATTAAAACTTAATTTCTATCACTTCGAATGATGCCAAATGAATAACTTACTTGAATTGGACCATTTAACACTATGTCCATTGTAGATTTGTGTCTCTGACAGTTCGTTTGGTTGCAGGGGACATATTCAGTTTTTATGGCCAAAATGTGCTTTTCAGAGGCTGAAAACCATGTTTTGGCCGAGTATGATAATTTTCATTAAAACTTGATTTCTATCCATTCGAATGATGCCAAATGAATAACTTACTTGAATTGGACCATTTTACACTATGTCCATTGTAGATTTGTGTCTCTGACAGTTCCTTTGGTTGCAGGGGACATATACAGTTTTTATGGCCAAAATGTGCTTTTCAGGGGCTGAAAAGCACGATTTGGCAGAGTATGATAATTTTCATTAAAACTTGATTTCTATCCATTCGAATGATGCCAAATGAATAACTTACTTGAATTGGACCATTTTACACTATGTCCATTGTAGATTTGTGTCTCTGACAGTTCGTTTGGTTGCAGGGGACATATTCACTTTTTATTGGCCAAAATGTGCTTTTCAGGGGCTGAAAAGCATGTTTTGGCCGAGTATGATAATTTTCATTAAAACTTAATTTCTATCACTTCGAATGATGCCAAATGAATAACTTACTTGAATTGGACCATTTTACACTATGCCCATTGTAGATTTGTGTCTCTGACAGTTCGTTTGGTTGCAGGGGACATATTCAGTTTTTATGGCCAAAATGTGCTTTTCAGGGGCTGAAAAGCATGTTTTGGCCGAGTATGATAATTTTCATTAAAACTTGATTTCTATCCATTCGAATGATGCCAAATGAATAACTTACTTGAATTGGACCATTTTACACTATGTCCATTGTAGATTTGTGTCTCTGACAGTTCGTTTGGTTGCAGGGGACATATTCAGTTTTTATGGCCAAAATGTGCTTTTCAGGGGCTGAAAAGCATGTTTTGGCCGAGTATGATAATTTTCATTAAAACTTGATTTCTATCACTTCGAATGATGCCAAATGAATAACTTACTTGAATTGGACCATTTTACACTATGTCCATTGTAGATTTCTGTCTCCGACAGTTCGTTTGGTTGCAGGGGACATATTCAGTTTTTATGGCCAAAATGTGCTTTTCAGGGGCTGAAAAGCATGTTTTGGCCGAGTATGATAATTTTCATTAAAACTTGATTTCTATCACTTCGAATGATGCCAAATGAATAACTTACTTGAATTGGACCATTTTACACTATGTCCATTGTAGATTTGTGTCTCCGACAGTTCGTTTGGTTGCAGGGGACATTTTCAGTTTTTATTGCCAAAATGTGCTTTTCAGAGGCTGAAAAGCATGTTTTGGCCGAGTATGATAATTTTCATTAAAACTTGATTTCTATCCATTCGAATGATGCCAAATGAATAACTTACTTGAATTGGACCATTTTACACTATGTCCATTGTAGATTTGTGTCTCTGACAGTTCGTTTGGTTGCAGGGGACATATTCAGTTTTTATGGCCAAAATGTGCTTTTCAGGGGCTGAAAAGCATGTTTTGGCCGAATATGATAATTTTCATTAAAACTTAATTTCTATCACTTCGAATGATGCCAAATGAATAACTTACTTGAATTGGACCATTTAACACTATGTCCATTGTAGATTTGTGTCTCTGACAGTTCGTTTGGTTGCAGGGGACATATTCAGTTTTTATGGCCAAAATGTGCTTTTCAGGGGCTGAAAAGCACGTTTTGGCAGAGTATGATAATTTTCATTAAAACTTAATTTATATCACTTCGAATGATGCCAAATGAATAACTTACTTGAATTGGACCATTTTACATTATGTCCATTGTAGATTTGTGTCTCTGACAGTTCGTTTGGTTGCAGGGGACATATTCAGTTTTTATGGCCAAAATGTGCTTTTCAGGGGCTGAAAAGCATGTTTTGGCCGAGTATGATAATTTTCATTAAAACTTGATTTCTATCCATTCGAATGATGCCAAATGAATAACTTACTTGAATTGGACCATTTTACACTATGTCCATTGTAGATTTGTGTCTCTGACAGTTCGTTTGGTTGCAGGGGACATATTCAGTTTTTATGGCCAAAATGTGCTTTTCAGGGGCTGAAAAGCATGTTTTGGCCGAGTATGATAATTTTCATTAAAACTTGATTTCTATCACTTCGAATGATGCCAAATGAATAACTTACTTGAATTGGACCATTTTACACTATGTCCATTGTAGATTTCTGTCTCCGACAGTTCGTTTGGTTGCAGGGGACATTTTCAGTTTTTATGGCCAAAATGTGCTTTTCAGAGGCTGAAAAGCATGTTTTGGCCGAGTATGATAATTTTCATTAAAACTTGATTTCTATCCATTCGAATGATGCCAAATGAATAACTTACTTGAATTGGACCATTTTACACTATGTCCATTGTAGATTTGTGTCTCTGACAGTTCGTTTGGTTGCAGGGGACATATTCAGTTTTTATGGCCAAAATGTGCTTTTCAGGGGCTGAAAAGCATGTTTTGGCCGAATATGATAATTTTCATTAAAACTTAATTTCTATCACTTCGAATGATGCCAAATGAATAACTTACTTGAATTGGACCATTTAACACTATGTCCATTGTAGATTTGTGTCTCTGACAGTTCGTTTGGTTGCAGGGGACATATTCAGTTTTTATGGCCAAAATGTGCTTTTCAGGGGCTGAAAAGCACGTTTTGGCAGAGTATGATAATTTTCATTAAAACTTAATTTATATCACTTCGAATGATGCCAAATGAATAACTTACTTGAATTGGACCATTTTACATTATGTCCATTGTAGATTTGTGTCTCTGACAGTTCGTTTGGTTGCAGGGGACATATTCAGTTTTTATGGCCAAAATGTGCTTTTCAGGGGCTGAAAAGCATGTTTTGGCCGAGTATGATAATTTTCATTAAAACTTGATTTCTATCCATTCGAATGATGCCAAATGAATAACTTACTTGAATTGGACCATTTTACACTATGTCCATTGTAGATTTGTGTCTCTGACAGTTCGTTTGGTTGCAGGGGACATATTCAGTTTTTATGGCCAAAATGTGCTTTTCAGGGGCTGAAAAGCATGTTTTGGCCGAGTATGATAATTTTCATTAAAACTTGATTTCTATCACTTCGAATGATGCCAAATGAATAACTTACTTGAATTGGACCATTTTACACTATGTCCATTGTAGATTTCTGTCTCCGACAGTTCGTTTGGTTGCAGGGGACATTTTCAGTTTTTATGGCCAAAATGTGCTTTTCAGAGGCTGAAAAGCATGTTTTGGCCGAGTATGATAATTTTCATTAAAACTTGATTTCTATCCATTCGAATGATGCCAAATGAATAACTTACTTGAATTGGACCATTTTACACTATGTCCATTGTAGATTTGTGTCTCTGACAGTTCGTTTGGTTGCAGGGGACATATTCAGTTTTTATGGCCAAAATGTTCTTTTCAGGGGCTGAAAAGCATGTTTTGGCCGAGTATGATAATTTTCATTAAAACTTGATTTCTATCAATTCGAATGATGCCAAATGAATAACTTACTTGAATTGGACCATTTTACACTATGTCCATTGTAGATTTGTGTCTCCGACAGTTCGTTTGGTTGCAGGGGACATTTTCAGTTTTTATGGCCAAAATGTGCTTTTCAGAGGCTGAAAAGCATGTTTTGGCCGAGTATGATGATTTTCATTAAAATTTAATTTCTATCACTTCGAATGATGCCAAATGAATAACTTACTTGAATTGGACCATTTTACACTATGTCCATTGTAGATTTGTGTCTCTGACAGTTCGTTTGGTTGCAGGGGACATATTCAGTTTTTATGGCCAAAATGTGCTTTTCAGGGGCTGAAAAGCATGTTTTGGCCGAGTATGATAATTTTCATTAAAACTTGATTTCTATCCATTCGAATGATGCCAAATGAATAACTTACTTGAATTGGACCATTTTACACTATGTCCATTGTAGATTTGTGTCTCTGACAGTTCGTTTGGTTGCAGGGGACATATTCAGTTTTTATGGCCAAAATGTGCTTTTCAGGGGCTGAAAAGCATGTTTTGGCCGAGTATGATAATTTTCATTAAAACTTGATTTCTATCCATTCGAATGATGCCAAATGAATAACTTACTTGAATTGGACCATTTTACACTATGTCCATTGTAGATTTGTGTCTCTGACAGTTCGTTTGGTTGCAGGGGACATATTCAGTTTTTATGGCCAAAATGTGCTTTTCAGGGGCTGAAAAGCATGTTTTGGCCGAATATGATAATTTTCATTAAAACTTAATTTCTATCACTTCGAATGATGCCAAATGAATAACTTACTTGAATTGGACCATTTAACACTATGTCCATTGTAGATTTGTGTCTCTGACAGTTCGTTTGGTTGCAGGGGACATATTCAGTTTTTATGGCCAAAATGTGCTTTTCAGAGGCTGAAAACCATGTTTTGGCCGAGTATTATAATTTTCATTAAAACTTGATTTCTATCCATTCGAATGATGCCAAATGAATAACTTACTTGAATTGGACCATTTTACACTATGTCCATTGTAGATTTGTGTCTCTGACAGTTCCTTTGGTTGCAGGGGACATATACAGTTTTTATGGCCAAAATGTGCTTTTCAGGGGCTGAAAAGCACGATTTGGCAGAGTATGATAATTTTCATTAAAACTTGATTTCTATCCATTCGAATGATGCCAAATGAATAACTTACTTGAATTGGACCATTTTACACTATGTCCATTGTAGATTTGTGTCTCTGACAGTTCGTTTGGTTGCAGGGGACATATTCACTTTTTATTGGCCAAAATGTGCTTTTCAGGGGCTGAAAAGCATGTTTTGGCCGAGTATGATAATTTTCATTAAAACTTAATTTCTATCACTTCGAATGATGCCAAATGAATAACTTACTTGAATTGGACCATTTTACACTATGCCCATTGTAGATTTGTGTCTCTGACAGTTCGTTTGGTTGCAGGGGACATATTCAGTTTTTATGGCCAAAATGTGCTTTTCAGGGGCTGAAAAGCATGTTTTGGCCGAGTATGATAATTTTCATTAAAACTTGATTTCTATCCATTCGAATGATGCCAAATGAATAACTTACTTGAATTGGACCATTTTACACTATGTCCATTGTAGATTTGTGTCTCTGACAGTTCGTTTGGTTGCAGGGGACATATTCAGTTTTTATGGCCAAAATGTGCTTTTCAGGTGCTGAAAAGCATGTTTTGGCCGAGTATGATAATTTTCATTAAAACTTGATTTCTATCACTTCGAATGATGCCAAATGAATAACTTACTTGAATTGGACCATTTTACACTATGTCCATTGTAGATTTCTGTCTCCGACAGTTCCTTTGGTTGCAGGGGACATATTCAGTTTTTATGGCCAAAATGTGCTTTTCAGGGGCTGAAAAGCATGTTTTGGCCGAGTATGATAATTTTCATTAAAACTTGATTTCTATCACTTCGAATGATGCCAAATGAATAACTTACTTGAATTGGACCATTTTACACTATGTCCATTGTAGATTTGTGTCTCCGACAGTTCGTTTGGTTGCAGGGGACATTTTCAGTTTTTATTGCCAAAATGTGCTTTTCAGAGGCTGAAAAGCATGTTTTGGCCGAGTATGATAATTTTCATTAAAACTTGATTTCTATCCATTCGAATGATGCCAAATGAATAACTTACTTGAATTGGACCATTTTACACTATGTCCATTGTAGATTTGTGTCTCTGACAGTTCGTTTGGTTGCAGGGGACATATTCAGTTTTTATGGCCAAAATGTGCTTTTCAGGGGCTGAAAAGCATGTTTTGGCCGAATATGATAATTTTCATTAAAACATAATTTCTATCACTTCGAATGATGCCAAATGAATAACTTACTTGAATTGGACCATTTTACATCATGTCCATTGTAGATTTGTGTCTCCGACAGTTCGTTTGGTTGCAGGGGACATTTTCAGTTTTTATGGCCAAAATGTGCTTTTCAGAGGCTGAAAAGCATGTTTTGGCCGAGTATTATAATTTTCATTAAAACTTGATTTCTATCCATTCGAATGATGCCAAATGAATAACTTACTTGAATTGGACCATTTTACACTATGTCCATTGTAGATTTGTGTCTCTGACAGTTCGTTTGGTTGCAGGGGACATATTCAGTTTTTATGGCCAAAATGTGCTTTTCAGGGGCTGAAAAGCATGTTTTGGCCGAGTATGATAATTTTCATTAAAACTTGATTTCTATCCATTCGAATAATGCCAAATGAATAACTTACTTGAATTGGACCATTTTACACTATGTCCATTGTAGATTTGTGTCTCTGACAGTTCGTTTGGTTGCAGGGGACATATACAGTTTTTATGGCCAAAATGTGCTTTTCAGGGGCTGAAAAGCACGTTTTGGCAGAGTATGATAATTTTCATTAAAACTTGATTTCTATCCATTCGAATGATGCCAAATGAATAACTTACTTGAATTGGACCATTTTACACTATGTCCATTGTAGATTTGTGTCTCTGACAGTTCGTTTGGTTGCAGGGGACATATTCACTTTTTATTGGCCAAAATGTGCTTTTCAGGGGCTGAAAAGCATGTTTTGGCCGAGTATGATAATTTTCATTAAAACTCTAATTTATATCACTTCGAATGATGCCAAATGAATAACTTACTTGAATTGGACCATTTTACATTATGTCCATTGTAGATTTGTGTCTCTGACAGTTCGTTTGGTTGCAGGGGACATATTCAGTTTTTATGGCCAAAATGTGCTTTTCAGAGGCTGAAAACCATGTTTTGGCCGAGTATGATAATTTTCATTAAAACTTGATTTCTATCCATTCGAATGATGCCAAATGAATAACTTACTTGAATTGGACCATTTTACACTATGTCCATTGTAGATTTGTGTCTCTGACAGTTCCTTTGGTTGCAGGGGACATATACAGTTTTTATGGCCAAAATGTGCTTTTCAGGGCTGAAAAGCACGATTTGGCAGAGTATGATAATTTTCATTAAAACTTGATTTCTATCCATTCGAATGATGCCAAATGAATAACTTACTTGAATTGGACCATTTTACACTATGTCCATTGTAGATTTGTGTCTCTGACAGTTCGTTTGGTTGCAGGGGACATATTCAGTTTTTATGGCCAAAATGTGCTTTTCAGGGGCTGAAAAGCATGTTTTGGCCGAGTATGATAATTTTCATTAAAACTTGATTTCTATCCATTCGAATGATGCCAAATGAATAACTTACTTGAATTGGACCATTTTACACTATGTCCATTGTAGATTTGTGTCTCTGACAGTTCGTTTGGTTGCAGGGGACATATTCAGTTTTTATGGCCAAAATGTGCTTTTCAGGGGCTGAAAAGCATGTTTTGGCCGAATATGATAATTTTCATTAAAACTTAATTTCTATCACTTCGAATGATGCCAAATGAATAACTTACTTGAATTGGACCATTTAACACTATGTCCATTGTAGATTTGTGTCTCTGACAGTTCGTTTGGTTGCAGGGGACATATTCAGTTTTTATGGCCAAAATGTGCTTTTCAGAGGCTGAAAACCATGTTTTGGCCGAGTATGATAATTTTCATTAAAACTTGATTTCTATCCATTCGAATGATGCCAAATGAATAACTTACTTGAATTGGACCATTTTACACTATGTCCATTGTAGATTTGTGTCTCTGACAGTTCCTTTGGTTGCAGGGGACATATACAGTTTTTATGGCCAAAATGTGCTTTTCAGGGGCTGAAAAGCACGATTTGGCAGAGTATGATAATTTTCATTAAAACTTGATTTCTATCCATTCGAATGATGCCAAATGAATAACTTACTTGAATTGGACCATTTTACACTATGTCCATTGTAGATTTGTGTCTCTGACAGTTCGTTTGGTTGCAGGGGACATATTCAGTTTTTATTGGCCAAAATGTGCTTTTCAGGGGCTGAAAAGCATGTTTTGGCCGAGTATGATAATTTTCATTAAAACTTAATTTCTATCACTTCGAATGATGCCAAATGAATAACTTACTTGAATTGGACCATTTTACACTATGCCCATTGTAGATTTGTGTCTCTGACAGTTCGTTTGGTTGCAGGGGACATATTCAGTTTTTATGGCCAAAATGTGCTTTTCAGGGGCTGAAAAGCATGTTTTGGCCGAGTATGATAATTTTCATTAAAACTTGATTTCTATCCATTCGAATGATGCCAAATGAATAACTTACTTGAATTGGACCATTTTACACTATGTCCATTGTAGATTTGTGTCTCTGACAGTTCGTTTGGTTGCAGGGGACATATTCAGTTTTTATGGCCAAAATGTGCTTTTCAGGGGCTGAAAAGCATGTTTTGGCCGAGTATGATAATTTTCATTAAAACTTGATTTCTATCACTTCGAATGATGCCAAATGAATAACTTACTTGAATTGGACCATTTTACACTATGTCCATTGTAGATTTCTGTCTCCGACAGTTCGTTTGGTTGCAGGGGACATATTCAGTTTTTATGGCCAAAATGTGCTTTTCAGGGGCTGAAAAGCATGTTTTGGCCGAGTATGATAATTTTCATTAAAACTTGATTTCTATCACTTCGAATGATGCCAAATGAATAACTTACTTGAATTGGACCATTTTACACTATGTCCATTGTAGATTTGTGTCTCCGACAGTTCGTTTGGTTGCAGGGGACATTTTCAGTTTTTATTGCCAAAATGTGCTTTTCAGAGGCTGAAAAGCATGTTTTGGCCGAGTATGATAATTTTCATTAAAACTTGATTTCTATCCATTTGAATGATGCCAAATGAATAACTTACTTGAATTGGACCATTTTACACTATGTCCATTGTAGATTTGTGTCTCTGACAGTTCGTTTGGTTGCAGGGGACATATTCAGTTTTTATGGCCAAAATGTGCCTTTCAGGGGCTGAAAAGCATGTTTTGGCCGAATATGATAATTTTCATTAAAACTTAATTTCTATCACTTCGAATGATGCCAAATGAATAACTTACTTGAATTGGACCATTTAACACTATGTCCATTGTAGATTTGTGTCTCTGACAGTTCGTTTGGTTGCAGGGGACATATTCAGTTTTTATGGCCAAAATGTGCTTTTCAGAGGCTGAAAACCATGTTTTGGCCGAGTATGATAATTTTCATTAAAACTTGATTTCTATCCATTCGAATAATTCCAAATGAATAACTTACTTGAATTGGACCATTTTACACTATGTCCATTGTAGATTTGTGTCTCTGACAGTTCGTTTGGTTGCAGGGGACATATACAGTTTTTATGGCCAAAATGTGCTTTTCAGGGGCTGAAAAGCACGTTTTGGCAGAGTATGATAATTTTCATTAAAACTTGATTTCTATCCATTCGAATGATGCAAATGAATAACTTACTTGAATTGGACCATTTTACACTATGTCCATTGTAGATTTGTGTCTCTGACAGTTCGTTTGGTTGCAGGGGACATATTCACTTTTTATTGGCCAAAATGTGCTTTTCAGGGGCTGAAAAGCATGTTTTGGCCGAGTATGATAATTTTCATTAAAACTTGATTTCGATCACTTCGAATGATGCCAAATGAATAACTTACTTGAATTGGACCATTTTACACTATGTCCATTGTAGATTTCTGTCTCCGACAGTTCGTTTGGTTGCAGGGGACATATTCAGTTTTTATGGCCAAAATGTGCTTTTCAGGGGCTGAAAAGCATGTTTTGGCCGAGTATGATAATTTTCATTAAAACTTGATTTCTATCACTTCGAATGATGAAAAATGAATAACTTACTTGAATTGGACCATTTTACACTATGTCCATTGTAGATTTGTGTCTCCGACAGTTCGTTTGGTTGCAGGGGACATTTTCAGTTTTTATTGCCAAAATGTGCTTTTCAGAGGCTGAAAAGCATGTTTTGGCCGAGTATGATAATTTTCATTAAAACTTGATTTCTATCCATTTGAATGATGCCAAATGAATAACTTACTTGAATTGGACCATTTTACACTATGTCCATTGTAGATTTGTGTCTCTGACAGTTCGTTTGGTTGCAGGGGACATATTCAGTTTTTATGGCCAAAATGTGCTTTTCAGGGGCTGAAAAGCATGTTTTGGCCGAATATGATAATTTTCATTAAAACTTAATTTCTATCACTTCGAATGATGCCAAATGAATAACTTACTTGAATTGGACCATTTTACACTATGTCCATTGTAGATTTGTGTCTCTGACAGTTCCTTTGGTTGCAGGGGACATATACAGTTTTTATGGCCAAAATGTGCTTTTCAGGGCTGAAAAGCACGATTTGGCAGAGTATGATAATTTTCATTAAAACTTGATTTCTATCCATTCGAATGATGCCAAATGAATAACTTACTTGAATTGGACCATTTTACACTATGTCCATTGTAGATTTGTGTCTCTGACAGTTCGTTTGGTTGCAGGGGACATATTCAGTTTTTATGGCCAAAATGTGCTTTTCAGGGGCTGAAAAGCATGTTTTGGCCGAGTATGATAATTTTCATTAAAACTTGATTTCTATCCATTCGAATGATGCCAAATGAATAACTTACTTGAATTGGACCATTTTACACTATGTCCATTGTAGATTTGTGTCTCTGACAGTTCGTTTGGTTGCAGGGGACATATTCAGTTTTTATGGCCAAAATGTGCTTTTCAGGGGCTGAAAAGCATGTTTTGGCCGAATATGATAATTTTCATTAAAACTTAATTTCTATCACTTCGAATGATGCCAAATGAATAACTTACTTGAATTGGACCATTTAACACTATGTCCATTGTAGATTTGTGTCTCTGACAGTTCGTTTGGTTGCAGGGGACATATTCAGTTTTTATGGCCAAAATGTGCTTTTCAGAGGCTGAAAACCATGTTTTGGCCGAGTATGATAATTTTCATTAAAACTTGATTTCTATCCATTCGAATGATGCCAAATGAATAACTTACTTGAATTGGACCATTTTACACTATGTCCATTGTAGATTTGTGTCTCTGACAGTTCCTTTGGTTGCAGGGGACATATACAGTTTTTATGGCCAAAATGTGCTTTTCAGGGGCTGAAAAGCACGATTTGGCAGAGTATGATAATTTTCATTAAAACTTGATTTCTATCCATTCGAATGATGCCAAATGAATAACTTACTTGAATTGGACCATTTTACACTATGTCCATTGTAGATTTGTGTCTCTGACAGTTCGTTTGGTTGCAGGGGACATATTCAGTTTTTATGGCCAAAATGTGCTTTTCAGGGGCTGAAAAGCATGTTTTGGCCGAGTATGATAATTTTCATTAAAACTTGATTTCTATCCATTTGAATGATGCCAAATGAATAACTTACTTGAATTGGACCATTTTACACTATGTCCATTGTAGATTTGTGTCTCTGACAGTTCGTTTGGTTGCAGGGGACATATTCAGTTTTTATGGCCAAAATGTGCTTTTCAGGGGCTGAAAAGCATGTTTTGGCCGAATATGATAATTTTCATTAAAACTTAATTTCTATCACTTCGAATGATGCCAAATGAATAACTTACTTGAATTGGACCATTTAACACTATGTCCATTGTAGATTTGTGTCTCTGACAGTTCGTTTGGTTGCAGGGGACATATTCAGTTTTTATGGCCAAAATGTGCTTTTCAGAGGCTGAAAACCATGTTTTGGCCGAGTATGATAATTTTCATTAAAACTTGATTTCTATCCATTCGAATAATTCCAAATGAATAACTTACTTGAATTGGACCATTTTACACTATGTCCATTGTAGATTTGTGTCTCTGACAGTTCGTTTGGTTGCAGGGGACATATACAGTTTTTATGGCCAAAATGTGCTTTTCAGGGGCTGAAAAGCACGTTTTGGCAGAGTATGATAATTTTCATTAAAACTTGATTTCTATCCATTCGAATGATGCAAATGAATAACTTACTTGAATTGGACCATTTTACAATATGTCCATTGTAGATTTGTGTCTCTGACAGTTCGTTTGGTTGCAGGGGACATATTCACTTTTTATTGGCCAAAATGTGCTTTTCAGGGGCTGAAAAGCATGTTTTGGCCGAGTATGATAATTTTCATTAAAACTTAATTTATATCACTTCGAATGATGCCAAATGAATAACTTACTTGAATTGGACCATTTTACATTATGTCCATTGTAGATTTGTGTCTCTGACAGTTCGTTTGGTTGCAGGGGACATATTCAGTTTTTATGGCCAAAATGTGCTTTTCAGAGGCTGAAAACCATGTTTTGGCCGAGTATGATAATTTTCATTAAAACTTGATTTCTATCCATTCGAATGATGCCAAATGAATAACTTACTTGAATTGGACCATTTTACACTATGTCCATTGTAGATTTGTGTCTCTGACAGTTCCTTTGGTTGCAGGGGACATATACAGTTTTTATGGCCAAAATGTGCTTTTCAGGGCTGAAAAGCACGATTTGGCAGAGTATGATAATTTTCATTAAAACTTGATTTCTATCCATTCGAATGATGCCAAATGAATAACTTACTTGAATTGGACCATTTTACACTATGTCCATTGTAGATTTGTGTCTCTGACAGTTCGTTTGGTTGCAGGGGACATATTCAGTTTTTATGGCCAAAATGTGCTTTTCAGGGGCTGAAAAGCATGTTTTGGCCGAGTATGATAATTTTCATTAAAACTTGATTTCTATCCATTCGAATGATGCCAAATGAATAACTTACTTGAATTGGACCATTTTACACTATGTCCATTGTAGATTTGTGTCTCTGACAGTTCGTTTGGTTGCAGGGGACATATTCAGTTTTTATGGCCAAAATGTGCTTTTCAGGGGCTGAAAAGCATGTTTTGGCCGAATATGATAATTTTCATTAAAACTTAATTTCTATCACTTCGAATGATGCCAAATGAATAACTTACTTGAATTGGACCATTTAACACTATGTCCATTGTAGATTTGTGTCTCTGACAGTTCGTTTGGTTGCAGGGGACATATTCAGTTTTTATGGCCAAAATGTGCTTTTCAGAGGCTGAAAACCATGTTTTGGCCGAGTATGATAATTTTCATTAAAACTTGATTTCTATCCATTCGAATGATGCCAAATGAATAACTTACTTGAATTGGACCATTTTACACTATGTCCATTGTAGATTTGTGTCTCTGACAGTTCCTTTGGTTGCAGGGGACATATACAGTTTTTATGGCCAAAATGTGCTTTTCAGGGGCTGAAAAGCACGATTTGGCAGAGTATGATAATTTTCATTAAAACTTGATTTCTATCCATTCGAATGATGCCAAATGAATAACTTACTTGAATTGGACCATTTTACACTATGTCCATTGTAGATTTGTGTCTCTGACAGTTCGTTTGGTTGCAGGGGACATATTCACTTTTTATTGGCCAAAATGTGCTTTTCAGGGGCTGAAAAGCATGTTTTGGCCGAGTATGATAATTTTCATTAAAACTTAATTTCTATCACTTCGAATGATGCCAAATGAATAACTTACTTGAATTGGACCATTTTACACTATGCCCATTGTAGATTTGTGTCTCTGACAGTTCGTTTGGTTGCAGGGGACATATTCAGTTTTTATGGCCAAAATGTGCTTTTCAGGGGCTGAAAAGCATGTTTTGGCCGAGTATGATAATTTTCATTAAAACTTGATTTCTATCCATTCGAATGATGCCAAATGAATAACTTACTTGAATTGGACCATTTTACACTATGTCCATTGTAGATTTGTGTCTCTGACAGTTCGTTTGGTTGCAGGGGACATATTCAGTTTTTATGGCCAAAATGTGCTTTTCAGGGGCTGAAAAGCATGTTTTGGCCGAGTATGATAATTTTCATTAAAACTTGATTTCTATCACTTCGAATGATGCCAAATGAATAACTTACTTGAATTGGACCATTTTACACTATGTCCATTGTAGATTTCTGTCTCCGACAGTTCGTTTGGTTGCAGGGGACATATTCAGTTTTTATGGCCAAAATGTGCTTTTCAGGGGCTGAAAAGCATGTTTTGGCCGAGTATGATAATTTTCATTAAAACTTGATTTCTATCACTTCGAATGATGCCAAATGAATAACTTACTTGAATTGGACCATTTTACACTATGTCCATTGTAGATTTGTGTCTCCGACAGTTCGTTTGGTTGCAGGGGACATTTTCAGTTTTTATTGCCAAAATGTGCTTTTCAGAGGCTGAAAAGCATGTTTTGGCCGAGTATGATAATTTTCATTAAAACTTGATTTCTATCCATTTGAATGATGCCAAATGAATAACTTACTTGAATTGGACCATTTTACACTATGTCCATTGTAGATTTGTGTCTCTGACAGTTCGTTTGGTTGCAGGGGACATATTCAGTTTTTATGGCCAAAATGTGCCTTTCAGGGGCTGAAAAGCATGTTTTGGCCGAATATGATAATTTTCATTAAAACTTAATTTCTATCACTTCGAATGATGCCAAATGAATAACTTACTTGAATTGGACCATTTAACACTATGTCCATTGTAGATTTGTGTCTCTGACAGTTCGTTTGGTTGCAGGGGACATATTCAGTTTTTATGGCCAAAATGTGCTTTTCAGAGGCTGAAAACCATGTTTTGGCCGAGTATGATAATTTTCATTAAAACTTGATTTCTATCCATTCGAATAATTCCAAATGAATAACTTACTTGAATTGGACCATTTTACACTATGTCCATTGTCGATTTGTGTCTCTGACAGTTCGTTTGGTTGCAGGGGACATATACAGTTTTTATGGCCAAAATGTGCTTTTCAGGGGCTGAAAAGCACGTTTTGGCAGAGTATGATAATTTTCATTAAAACTTGATTTCTATCCATTCGAATGATGCAAATGAATAACTTACTTGAATTGGACCATTTTACACTATGTCCATTGTAGATTTGTGTCTCTGACAGTTCGTTTGGTTGCAGGGGACATATTCACTTTTTATTGGCCAAAATGTGCTTTTCAGGGGCTGAAAAGCATGTTTTGGCCGAGTATGATAATTTTCATTAAAACTTGATTTCGATCACTTCGAATGATGCCAAATGAATAACTTACTTGAATTGGACCATTTTACACTATGTCCATTGTAGATTTCTGTCTCCGACAGTTCGTTTGGTTGCAGGGGACATATTCAGTTTTTATGGCCAAAATGTGCTTTTCAGGGGCTGAAAAGCATGTTTTGGCCGAGTATGATAATTTTCATTAAAACTTGATTTCTATCACTTCGAATGATGCCAAATGAATAACTTACTTGAATTGGACCATTTTACACTATGTCCATTGTAGATTTGTGTCTCCGACAGTTCGTTTGGTTGCAGGGGACATTTTCAGTTTTTATTGCCAAAATGTGCTTTTCAGAGGCTGAAAAGCATGTTTTGGCCGAGTATGATAATTTTCATTAAAACTTGATTTCTATCCATTTGAATGATGCCAAATGAATAACTTACTTGAATTGGACCATTTTACACTATGTCCATTGTAGATTTGTGTCTCTGACAGTTCGTTTGGTTGCAGGGGACATATTCAGTTTTTATGGCCAAAATGTGCTTTTCAGGGGCTGAAAAGCATGTTTTGGCCGAATATGATAATTTTCATTAAAACTTAATTTCTATCACTTCGAATGATGCCAAATGAATAACTTACTTGAATTGGACCATTTAACACTATGTCCATTGTAGATTTGTGTCTCTGACAGTTCGTTTGGTTGCAGGGGACATATTCAGTTTTTATGGCCAAAATGTGCTTTTCAGAGGCTGAAAACCATGTTTTGGCCGAGTATGATAATTTTCATTAAAACTTGATTTCTATCCATTCGAATAATTCCAAATGAATAACTTACTTGAATTGGACCATTTTACACTATGTCCATTGTAGATTTGTGTCTCTGACAGTTCGTTTGGTTGCAGGGGAGATATACAGTTTTTATGGCCAAAATGTGCTTTTCAGGGGCTGAAAAGCACGTTTTGGCAGAGTATGATAATTTTCATTAAAACTTGATTTCTATCCATTCGAATGATGCAAATGAATAACTTACTTGAATTGGACCATTTTACACTATGTCCATTGTAGATTTGTGTCTCTGACAGTTCGTTTGGTTGCAGGGGACATATTCACTTTTTATTGGCCAAAATGTGCTTTTCAGGGGCTGAAAAGCATGTTTTGGCCGAGTATGATAATTTTCATTAAAACTTAATTTATATCACTTCGAATGATGCCAAATGAATAACTTACTTGAATTGGACCATTTTACATTATGTCCATTGTAGATTTGTGTCTCTGACAGTTCGTTTGGTTGCAGGGGACATATTCAGTTTTTATGGCCAAAATGTGCTTTTCAGGGGCTGAAAAGCATGTTTTGGCCGAGTATGATAATTTTCATTAAAACTTGATTTCTATCCATTCGAATGATGCCAAATGAATAACTTACTTGAATTGGACCATTTTACACTATGTCCATTGTAGATTTGTGTCTCTGACAGTTCGTTTGGTTGCAGGGGACATATTCAGTTTTTATGGCCAAAATGTGCTTTTCAGGGGCTGAAAAGCATGTTTTGGCCGAGTATGATAATTTTCATTAAAACTTGATTTCTATCACTTCGAATGATGCCAAATGAATAACTTACTTGAATTGGACCATTTTACACTATGTCCATTGTAGATTTCTGTCTCCGACAGTTCGTTTGGTTGCAGGGGACATTTTCAGTTTTTATGGCCAAAATGTGCTTTTCAGAGGCTGAAAAGCATGTTTTGGCCGAGTATGATAATTTTCATTAAAACTTGATTTCTATCCATTCGAATGATGCCAAATGAATAACTTACTTGAATTGGACCATTTTACACTATGTCCATTGTAGATTTGTGTCTCTGACAGTTCGTTTGGTTGCAGGGGACATATTCAGTTTTTATGGCCAAAATGTGCTTTTCAGGGGCTGAAAAGCATGTTTTGGCCGAGTATGATAATTTTCATTAAAACTTGATTTCTATCAATTCGAATGATGCCAAATGAATAACTTACTTGAATTGGACCATTTTACACTATGTCCATTGTAGATTTCTGTCTCCGACAGTTCGTTTGGTTGCAGGGGACATTTTCAGTTTTTATGGCCAAAATGTGCTTTTCAGAGGCTGAAAAGCATGTTTTGGCCGAGTATGATGATTTTCATTAAAATTTAATTTCTATCACTTCGAATGATGCCAAATGAATAACTTACTTGAATTGGACCATTTTACACTATGTCCATTGTAGATTTGTGTCTCTGACAGTTCGTTTGGTTGCAGGGGACATATTCAGTTTTTATGGCCAAAATGTGCTTTTCAGGGGCTGAAAAGCATGTTTTGGCCGAGTATGATAATTTTCATTAAAACTTGATTTCTATCCATTCGAATGATGCCAAATGAATAACTTACTTGAATTGGACCATTTTACACTATGTCCATTGTAGATTTGTGTCTCTGACAGTTCGTTTGGTTGCAGGGGACATATTCAGTTTTTATGGCCAAAATGTGCTTTTCAGGGGCTGAAAAGCATGTTTTGGCCGAGTATGATAATTTTCATTAAAACTTGATTTCTATCCATTCGAATGATGCCAAATGAATAACTTACTTGAATTGGACCATTTTACACTATGTCCATTGTAGATTTGTGTCTCTGACAGTTCGTTTGGTTGCAGGGGACATATTCAGTTTTTATGGCCAAAATGTGCTTTTCAGGGGCTGAAAAGCATGTTTTGGCCGAATATGATAATTTTCATTAAAACTTGATTTCTATCACTTCGAATGATGCCAAATGAATAACTTACTTGAATTGGACCATTTAACACTATGTCCATTGTAGATTTGTGTCTCTGACAGTTCGTTTGGTTGCAGGGGACATATTCAGTTTTTATGGCCAAAATGTGCTTTTCAGAGGCTGAAAACCATGTTTTGGCCGAGTATGATAATTTTCATTAAAACTTGATTTCTATCCATTCGAATGATGCCAAATGAATAACTTACTTGAATTGGACCATTTTACACTATGTCCATTGTAGATTTGTGTCTCTGACAGTTCCTTTGGTTGCAGGGGACATATACAGTTTTTATGGCCAAAATGTGCTTTTCAGGGGCTGAAAAGCACGATTTGGCCGAGTATGATAATTTTCATTAAAACTTAATTTCTATCACTTCGAATGATGCCAAATGAATAACTTACTTGAATTGGACCATTTTACACTATGCCCATTGTAGATTTGTGTCTCTGACAGTTCGTTTGGTTGCAGGGGACATATTCAGTTTTTATGGCCAAAATGTGCTTTTCAGGGGCTGAAAAGCATGTTTTGGCCGAGTATGATAATTTTCATTAAAACTTGATTTCTATCCATTCGAATGATGCCAAATGAATAACTTACTTGAATTGGACCATTTTACACTATGTCCATTGTAGATTTGTGTCTCTGACAGTTCGTTTGGTTGCAGGGGACATATTCAGTTTTTATGGCCAAAATGTGCTTTTCAGGTGCTGAAAAGCATGTTTTGGCCGAGTATGATAATTTTCATTAAAACTTGATTTCTATCACTTCGAATGATGCCAAATGAAAAACTTACTTGAATTGGACCATTTTACACTATGTCCATTGTAGATTTCTGTCTCCGACAATTCCTTTGGTTGCAGGGGACATATTCAGTTTTTATGGCCAAAATGTGCTTTTCAGGGGCTGAAAAGCATGTTTTGGCCGAGTATGATAATTTTCATTAAAACTTGATTTCTATCACTTCGAATGATGCCAAATGAATAACTTACTTGAATTGGACCATTTTACACTATGTCCATTGTAGATTTGTGTCTCCGACAGTTCGTTTGGTTGCAGGGGACATTTTCAGTTTTTATTGCCAAAATGTGCTTTTCAGAGGCTGAAAAGCATGTTTTGGCCGAGTATGATAATTTTCATTAAAACTTGATTTCTATCCATTCGAATGATGCCAAATGAATAACTTACTTGAATTGGACCATTTTACACTATGTCCATTGTAGATTTGTGTCTCTGACAGTTCGTTTGGTTGCAGGGGACATATTCAGTTTTTATGGCCAAAATGTGCTTTTCAGGGGCTGAAAAGCATGTTTTGGCCGAATATGATAATTTTCATTAAAACATAATTTCTATCACTTCGAATGATGCCAAATGAATAACTTACTTGAATTGGACCATTTTACATTATGTCCATTGTAGATTTGTGTCTCCGACAGTTCGTTTGGTTGCAGGGGACATTTTCAGTTTTTATGGCCAAAATGTGCTTTTCAGGGCTGAAAAGCATGTTTTGGCCGAGTATGATAATTTTCATTAAAACTTGATTTCTATCCATTCGAATAATTCCAAATGAATAACTTACTTGAATTGGACCATTTTACACTATGTCCATTGTAGATTTGTGTCTCTGACAGTTCGTTTGGTTGCAGGGGACATATTCAGTTTTTATGGCCAAAATGTGCTTTTCAGGGGCTGAAAAGCATGTTTTGGCCGAGTATGATAATTTTCATTAAAACTTGATTTCTATCCATTCGAATGATGCCAAATGAATAACTTACTTGAATTGGACCATTTTACACTATGTCCATTGTAGATTTGTGTCTCTGACAGTTCGTTTGGTTGCAGGGGACATATTCAGTTTTTATGGCCAAAATGTGCTTTTCAGGGGCTGAAAAGCATGTTTTGGCCGAGTATGATAATTTTCATTAAAACTTGATTTCTATCACTTCGAATGATGCCAAATGAATAACTTACTTGAATTGGACCATTTTACACTATGTCCATTGTAGATTTCTGTCTCCGACAGTTCGTTTGGTTGCAGGGGACATTTTCAGTTTTTATGGCCAAAATGTGCTTTTCAGAGGCTGAAAAGCATGTTTTGGCCGAGTATGATAATTTTCATTAAAACTTGATTTCTATCACTTCGAATGATGCCAAATGAATAACTTACTTGAATTGGACCATTTTACACTATGTCCATTGTAGATTTGTGTCTCCGACAGTTCGTTTGGTTGCAGGGGACATTTTCAGTTTTTATGGCCAAAATGTGCTTTTCAGAGGCTGAAAAGCATGTTTTGGCCGAGTATGATGATTTTCATTAAAATTTAATTTCTATCACTTCGAATGATGCCAAATGAATAACTTACTTGAATTGGACCATTTTACACTATGTCCATTGTAGATTTGTGTCTCTGACAGTTCGTTTGGTTGCAGGGGACATATTCAGTTTTTATGGCCAAAATGTGCTTTTCAGGGGCTGAAAAGCATGTTTTGGCCGAGTATGATAATTTTCATTAAAACTTGATTTCTATCCATTCGAATGATGCCAAATGAATAACTTACTTGAATTGGACCATTTTACACTATGTCCATTGTAGATTTGTGTCTCTGACAGTTCGTTTGGTTGCAGGGGACATATTCAGTTTTTATGGCCAAAATGTGCTTTTCAGGGGCTGAAAAGCATGTTTTGGCCGAGTATGATAATTTTCATTAAAACTTGATTTCTATCCATTCGAATGATGCCAAATGAATAACTTACTTGAATTGGACCATTTTACACTATGTCCATTGTAGATTTGTGTCTCTGACAGTTCGTTTGGTTGCAGGGGACATATTCAGTTTTTATGGCCAAAATGTGCTTTTCAGGGGCTGAAAAGCATGTTTTGGCCGAGTATGATAATTTTCATTAAAACTTGATTTCTATCCATTCGAATGATGCCAAATGAATAACTTACTTGAATTGGACCATTTTACACTATGTCCATTGTAGATTTGTGTCTCTGACAGTTCGTTTGGTTGCAGGGGACATATTCAGTTTTTATGGCCAAAATGTGCTTTTCAGGGGCTGAAAAGCATGTTTTGGCCGAGTATGATAATTTTCATTAAAACTTGATTTCTATCACTTCGAATGATGCCAAATGAATAACTTACTTGAATTGGACCATTTTACACTATGTCCATTGTAGATTTGTGTCTCCAACAGTTCGTTTGGTTGCAGGGGACATTTTCAGTTTTTATTGCCAAAATGTGCTTTTCAGAGGCTGAAAAGCATGTTTTGGCCGAGTATGATAATTTTCATTAAAACTTGATTTCTATCCATTCGAATGATGCCAAATGAATAACTTACTTGAATTGGACCATTTTACACTATGTCCATTGTAGATTTGTGTCTCTGACAGTTCGTTTGGTTGCAGGGGACATATTCAGTTTTTATGGCCAAAATGTGCTTTTCAGGGGCTGAAAAGCATGTTTTGGCCGAATATGATAATTTTCATTAAAACATAATTTCTATCACTTCGAATGATGCTAAATGAATAACTTACTTGAATTGGACCATTTAACACTATGTCCATTGTAGATTTGTGTCTCTGACAGTTCGTTTGGTTGCAGGGGACATATTCAGTTTTTATGGCCAAAATGTGCTTTTCAGAGGCTGAAAACCATGTTTTGGCCGAGTATGATAATTTTCATTAAAACTTGATTTCTATCCATTCGAATGATGCCAAATGAATAACTTACTTGAATTGGACCATTTTACACTATGTCCATTGTAGATTTGTGTCTCTGACAGTTCGTTTGGTTGCAGGGGACATATACAGTTTTTATGGCCAAAATGTGCTTTTCAGGGGCTGAAAAGCACGTTTTGGCAGAGTATGATAATTTTCATTAAAACTTGATTTCTATCCATTCGAATGATGCCAAATGAATAACTTACTTGAATTGGACCATTTAACACTATGTCCATTGTAGATTTGTGTCTCTGACAGTTCGTTTGGTTGCAGGGGACATATTCAGTTTTTATGGCCAAAATGTGCTTTTCAGGGGCTGAAAAGCATGTTTTGGCCGAGTATGATAATTTTCATTAAAACTTGATTTCTATCACTTCGAATGATGCCAAATGAATAACTTACTTGAATTGGACCATTTTACACTATGTCCATTGTAGATTTCTGTCTCCGACAGTTCGTTTGGTTGCAGGGGACATTTTCAGTTTTTATTGCCAAAATGTGCTTTTCAGAGGCTGAAAAGCATGTTTTGGCCGAGTATGATAATTTTCATTAAAACTTGATTTCTATCCATTCGAATGATGCCAAATGAATAACTTACTTGAATTGGACCATTTTACACTATGTCCATTGTAGATTTGTGTCTCTGACAGTTCGTTTGGTTGCAGGGGACATATTCAGTTTTTATGGCCAAAATGTGCTTTTCAGGGGCTGAAAAGCATGTTTTGGCCGAATATGATAATTTTCATTAAAACATAATTTCTATCACTTCGAATGATGCCAAATGAATAACTTACTTGAATTGGACCATTTTACACTATGTCCATTGTAGATTTGTGTCTCTGACAGTTCGTTTGGTTGCAGGGGACATATTCAGTTTTTATGGCCAAAATGTGCTTTTCAGGGGCTGAAAAGCATGTTTTGGCCGAGTATGATAATTTTCATTAAAACTTGATTTCTATCACTTCGAATGATGCCAAATGAATAACTTACTTGAATTGGACCATTTTACACTATGTCCATTGTAGATTTCTGTCTCCGACAGTTCGTTTGGTTGCAGGGGACATTTTCAGTTTTTATTGCCAAAATGTGCTTTTCAGAGGCTGAAAAGCATGTTTTGGCCGAATATGATAATTTTCATTAAAACATAATTTCTATCACTTCGAATGATGCCAAATGAATAACTTACTTGAATTGGACCATTTAACACTATGTCCATTGTAGATTTGTGTCTCTGACAGTTCGTTTGGTTGCAGGGGACATATTCAGTTTTTATGGCCAAAATGTGCTTTTCAGAGGCTGAAAACCATGTTTTGGCCGAGTATGATAATTTTCATTAAAACTTGATTTCTATCCATTCGAATGATGCCAAATGAATAACTTACTTGAATTGGACCATTTTACACTATGTCCATTGTAGATTTGTGTCTCTGACAGTTCGTTTGGTTGCAGGGGACATATTCACTTTTTATTGGCCAAAATGTGCTTTTCAGGGGGTGAAAAGCATGTTTTGGCCGAGTATGATAATTTTCATTAAAACTTAATTTCTATCACTTCGAATGATGCCAAATGAATAACTTACTTGAATTGGACCATTTTACATTATGTCCATTGTAGATTTGTGTCTCTGACAGTTCGTTTGGTTGCAGGGGACATATTCAGTTTTTATGGCCAAAATGTGCTTTTCAGGGGCTGAAAAGCATGTTTTGGCCGAGTATGATAATTTTCATTAAAACTTGATTTCTATCCATTCGAATGATGCCAAATGAATAACTTACTTGAATTGGACCATTTTACACTATGTCCATTGTAGATTTGTGTCTCTGACAGTTCGTTTGGTTGCAGGGGACATATTCAGTTTTTATGGCCAAAATGTGCTTTTCAGGGGCTGAAAAGCATGTTTTGGCCGAGTATGATAATTTTCATTAAAACTTGATTTCTATCACTTCGAATGATGCCAAATGAATAACTTACTTGAATTGGACCATTTTACATTATGTCCATTGTAGATTTGTGTCTCCGACAGTTCGTTTGGTTGCAGGGGACATTTTCAGTTTTTATGGCCAAAATGTGCTTTTCAGGGCTGAAAAGCATGTTTTGGCCGAGTATTATAATTTTCATTAAAACTTGATTTCTATCCATTCGAATGATGCCAAATGAATAACTTACTTGAATTGGACCATTTTACACTATGTCCATTGTAGATTTGTGTCTCTGACAGTTCGTTTGGTTGCAGGGGACATATTCAGTTTTTATGGCCAAAATGTGCTTTTCAGGGGCTGAAAAGCATGTTTTGGCCGAGTATGATAATTTTCATTAAAACTTGATTTCTATCCATTCGAATAATGCCAAATGAATAACTTACTTGAATTGGACCATTTTACACTATGTCCATTGTAGATTTGTGTCTCTGACAGTTCGTTTGGTTGCAGGGGACATATACAGTTTTTATGGCCAAAATGTGCTTTTCAGGGGCTGAAAAGCACGTTTTGGCAGAGTATGATAATTTTCATTAAAACTTGATTTCTATCCATTCGAATGATGCCAAATGAATAACTTACTTGAATTGGACCATTTTACACTATGTCCATTGTAGATTTGTGTCTCTGACAGTTCGTTTGGTTGCAGGGGACATATTCACTTTTTATTGGCCAAAATGTGCTTTTCAGGGGCTGAAAAGCATGTTTTGGCCGAGTATGATAATTTTCATTAAAACTTAATTTATATCACTTCGAATGATGCCAAATGAATAACTTACTTGAATTGGACCATTTTACATTATGTCCATTGTAGATTTGTGTCTCTGACAGTTCGTTTGGTTGCAGGGGACATATTCAGTTTTTATGGCCAAAATGTGCTTTTCAGGGGCTGAAAAGCATGTTTTGGCCGAGTATGATAATTTTCATTAAAACTTGATTTCTATCCATTCGAATGATGCCAAATGAATAACTTACTTGAATTGGACCATTTTACACTATGTCCATTGTAGATTTGTGTCTCTGACAGTTCGTTTGGTTGCAGGGGACATATTCAGTTTTTATGGCCAAAATGTGCTTTTCAGGGGCTGAAAAGCATGTTTTGGCCGAGTATGATAATTTTCATTAAAACTTGATTTCTATCACTTCGAATGATGCCAAATGAATAACTTACTTGAATTGGACCATTTTACACTATGTCCATTGTAGATTTCTGTCTCCGACAGTTCGTTTGGTTGCAGGGGACATTTTCAGTTTTTATGGCCAAAATGTGCTTTTCAGAGGCTGAAAAGCATGTTTTGGCCGAGTATTATAATTTTCATTAAAACTTGATTTCTATCCATTCGAATGATGCCAAATGAATAACTTACTTGAATTGGACCATTTTACACTATGTCCATTGTAGATTTGTGTCTCTGACAGTTCGTTTGGTTGCAGGGGACATATTCAGTTTTTATGGCCAAAATGTGCTTTTCAGGGGCTGAAAAGCATGTTTTGGCCGAGTATGATAATTTTCATTAAAACTTGATTTCTATCAATTCGAATGATGCCAAATGAATAACTTACTTGAATTGGACCATTTTACACTATGTCCATTGTAGATTTCTGTCTCTGACAGTTCGTTTGGTTGCAGGGGACATTTTCAGTTTTTATGGCCAAAATGTGCTTTTCAGAGGCTGAAAAGCATGTTTTGGCCGAGTATGATAATTTTCATTAAAACTTGATTTCTATCACTTCGAATGATGCCAAATGAATAACTTACTTGAATTGGACCATTTTACACTATGTCCATTGTAGATTTGTGTCTCCGACAGTTCGTTTGGTTGCAGGGGACATTTTCAGTTTTTATGGCCAAAATGTGCTTTTCAGAGGCTGAAAAGCATGTTTTGGCCGAGTATGATGATTTTCATTAAAATTTAATTTCTATCACTTCGAATGATGCCAAATGAATAACTTACTTGAATTGGACCATTTTACACTATGTCCATTGTAGATTTGTGTCTCTGACAGTTCGTTTGGTTGCAGGGGACATATTCAGTTTTTATGGCCAAAATGTGCTTTTCAGGGGCTGAAAAGCATGTTTTGGCCGAGTATGATAATTTTCATTAAAACTTGATTTCTATCCATTCGAATGATGCCAAATGAATAACTTACTTGAATTGGACCATTTTACACTATGTCCATTGTAGATTTGTGTCTCTGACAGTTCGTTTGGTTGCAGGGGACATATTCAGTTTTTATGGCCAAAATGTGCTTTTCAGGGGCTGAAAAGCATGTTTTGGCCGAGTATGATAATTTTCATTAAAACTTGATTTCTATCCATTCGAATGATGCCAAATGAATAACTTACTTGAATTGGACCATTTTACACTATGTCCATTGTAGATTTGTGTCTCTGACAGTTCGTTTGGTTGCAGGGGACATATTCAGTTTTTATGGCCAAAATGTGCTTTTCAGGGGCTGAAAAGCATGTTTTGGCCGAGTATGATAATTTTCATTAAAACTTGATTTCTATCAATTCGAATGATGCCAAATGAATAACTTACTTGAATTGGACCATTTTACACTATGTCCATTGTAGATTTCTGTCTCTGACAGTTCGTTTGGTTGCAGGGGACATTTTCAGTTTTTATGGCCAAAATGTGCTTTTCAGAGGCTGAAAAGCATGTTTTGGCCGAGTATGATAATTTTCATTAAAACTTGATTTCTATCACTTCGAATGATGCCAAATGAATAACTTACTTGAATTGGACCATTTTACACTATGTCCATTGTAGATTTGTGTCTCCGACAGTTCGTTTGGTTGCAGGGGACATTTTCAGTTTTTATGGCCAAAATGTGCTTTTCAGAGGCTGAAAAGCATGTTTTGGCCGAGTATGATGATTTTCATTAAAATTTAATTTCTATCACTTCGAATGATGCCAAATGAATAACTTACTTGAATTGGACCATTTTACACTATGTCCATTGTAGATTTGTGTCTCTGACAGTTCGTTTGGTTGCAGGGGACATATTCAGTTTTTATGGCCAAAATGTGCTTTTCAGGGGCTGAAAAGCATGTTTTGGCCGAGTATGATAATTTTCATTAAAACTTGATTTCTATCCATTCGAATGATGCCAAATGAATAACTTACTTGAATTGGACCATTTTACACTATGTCCATTGTAGATTTGTGTCTCTGACAGTTCGTTTGGTTGCAGGGGACATATTCAGTTTTTATGGCCAAAATGTGCTTTTCAGGGGCTGAAAAGCATGTTTTGGCCGAGTATGATAATTTTCATTAAAACTTGATTTCTATCCATTCGAATGATGCCAAATGAATAACTTACTTGAATTGGACCATTTTACACTATGTCCATTGTAGATTTGTGTCTCTGACAGTTCGTTTGGTTGCAGGGGACATATTCAGTTTTTATGGCCAAAATGTGCTTTTCAGGGGCTGAAAAGCATGTTTTGGCCGAATATGATAATTTTCATTAAAACTTAATTTCTATCACTTCGAATGATGCCAAATGAATAACTTACTTGAATTGGACCATTTAACACTATGTCCATTGTAGATTTGTGTCTCTGACAGTTCGTTTGGTTGCAGGGGACATATTCAGTTTTTATGGCCAAAATGTGCTTTTCAGAGGCTGAAAACCATGTTTTGGCCGAGTATGATAATTTTCATTAAAACTTGATATTTATCCATTCGAATGATGCCAAATGAATAACTTACTTGAATTGGACCATTTTACACTATGTCCATTGTAGATTTGTGTCTCTGACAGTTCGTTTGGTTGCAGGGGACATCTACAGTTTTTATGGCCAAAATGTGCTTTTCAGGGGCTGAAAAGCACGATTTGGCAGAGTATGATAATTTTCATTAAAACTTGATTTCTATCCATTCGAATGATGCCAAATGAATAACTTACTTGAATTGGACCATTTTACACTATGTCCATTGTAGATTTGTGTCTCTGACAGTTCGTTTGGTTGCAGGGGACATATTCACTTTTTATTGGCCAAAATGTGCTTTTCAGGGGCTGAAAAGCATGTTTTGGCCGAGTATGATAATTTTCATTAAAACTTAATTTCTATCACTTCGAATGATGCCAAATGAATAACTTACTTGAATTGGACCATTTTACACTATGCCCATTGTAGATTTGTGTCTCTGACAGTTCGTTTGGTTGCAGGGGACATATTCAGTTTTTATGGCCAAAATGTGCTTTTCAGGGGCTGAAAAGCATGTTTTGGCCGAGTATGATAATTTTCATTAAAACTTGATTTCTATCCATTCGAATGATGCCAAATGAATAACTTACTTGAATTGGACCATTTTACACTATGTCCATTGTAGATTTGTGTCTCTGACAGTTCGTTTGGTTGCAGGGGACATATTCAGTTTTTATGGCCAAAATGTGCTTTTCAGGTGCTGAAAAGCATGTTTTGGCCGAGTATGATAATTTTCATTAAAACTTGATTTCTATCACTTCGAATGATGCCAAATGAATAACTTACTTGAATTGGACCATTTTACACTATGTCCATTGTAGATTTCTGTCTCCGACAGTTCCTTTGGTTGCAGGGGACATATTCAGTTTTTATGGCCAAAATGTGCTTTTCAGGGGCTGAAAAGCATGTTTTGGCCGAGTATGATAATTTTCATTAAAACTTGATTTCTATCACTTCGAATGATGCCAAATGAATAACTTACTTGAATTGGACCATTTTACACTATGTCCATTGTAGATTTGTGTCTCCGACAGTTCGTTTGGTTGCAGGGGACATTTTCAGTTTTTATTGCCAAAATGTGCTTTTCAGAGGCTGAAAAGCATGTTTTGGCCGAGTATGATAATTTTCATTAAAACTTGATTTCTATCCATTCGAATGATGCCAAATGAATAACTTACTTGAATTGGACCATTTTACACTATGTCCATTGTAGATTTGTGTCTCTGACAGTTCGTTTGGTTGCAGGGGACATATTCAGTTTTTATGGCCAAAATGTGCTTTTCAGGGGCTGAAAAGCATGTTTTGGCCGAGTATGATAATTTTCATTAAAACTTGATTTCTATCCATTCGAATGATGCCAAATGAATAACTTACTTGAATTGGACCATTTTACACTATGTCCATTGTAGATTTGTGTCTCTGACAGTTCGTTTGGTTGCAGGGGACATATTCAGTTTTTATGGCCAAAATGTGCTTTTCAGGGGCTGAAAAGCATGTTTTGGCCGAATATGATAATTTTCATTAAAACATAATTTCTATCACTTCGAATGATGCCAAATGAATAACTTACTTGAATTGGACCATTTAACACTATGTCCATTGTAGATTTGTGTCTCTGACAGTTCGTTTGGTTGCAGGGGACATATTCAGTTTTTATGGCCAAAATGTGCTTTTCAGAGGCTGAAAACCATGTTTTGGCCGAGTATGATAATTTTCATTAAAACTTGATTTCTATCCATTCGAATGATGCCAAATGAATAACTTACTTGAATTGGACCATTTTACACTATGTCCATTGTAGATTTGTGTCTCTGACAGTTCGTTTGGTTGCAGGGGACATATACAGTTTTTATGGCCAAAATGTGCTTTTCAGGGGCTGAAAAGCACGTTTTGGCAGAGTATGATAATTTTCATTAAAACTTGATTTCTATCCATTCGAATGATGCCAAATGAATAACTTACTTGAATTGGACCATTTTACACTATGTCCATTGTAGATTTGTGTCTCTGACAGTTCGTTTGGTTGCAGGGGACATATTCACTTTTTATTGGCCAAAATGTGCTTTTCAGGGGCTGAAAAGCATGTTTTGGCCGAGTATGATAATTTTCATTAAAACTTAATTTCTATCACTTCGAATGATGCCAAATGAATAACTTACTTGAATTGGACCATTTTACATTATGTCCATTGTAGATTTGTGTCTCTGACAGTTCGTTTGGTTGCAGGGGACATATTCAGTTTTTATGGCCAAAATGTGCTTTTCAGGGGCTGAAAAGCATGTTTTGGCCGAGTATGATAATTTTCATTAAAACTTGATTTCTATCACTTCGAATGATGCCAAATGAATAACTTACTTGAATTGGACCATTTTACACTATGTCCATTGTAGATTTGTGTCTCCGACAGTTCGTTTGGTTGCAGGGGACATTTTCAGTTTTTATTGCCAAAATGTGCTTTTCAGAGGCTGAAAAGCATGTTTTGGCCGAGTATGATAATTTTCATTAAAACTTGATTTCTATCCATTCGAATGATGCCAAATGAATAACTTACTTGAATTGGACCATTTTACACTATGTCCATTGTAGATTTGTGTCTCTGACAGTTCGTTTGGTTGCAGGGGACATATTCAGTTTTTATGGCCAAAATGTGCTTTTCAGGGCTGAAAAGCATGTTTTGGCCGAATATGATAATTTTCATTAAAACATAATTTCTATCACTTCGAATGATGCCAAATGAATAACTTACTTGAATTGGACCATTTAACACTATGTCCATTGTAGATTTGTGTCTCTGACAGTTCGTTTGGTTGCAGGGGACATATTCAGTTTTTATGGCCAAAATGTGCTTTTCAGAGGCTGAAAACCATGTTTTGGCCGAGTATGATAATTTTCATTAAAACTTGATTTCTATCCATTCGAATGATGCCAAATGAATAACTTACTTGAATTGGACCATTTTACACTATGTCCATTGTAGATTTGTGTCTCTGACAGTTCGTTTGGTTGCAGGGGACATATACAGTTTTTATGGCCAAAATGTGCTTTTCAGGGGCTGAAAAGCACGTTTTGGCAGAGTATGATAATTTTCATTAAAACTTGATTTCTATCCATTCGAATGATGCCAAATGAATAACTTACTTGAATTGGACCATTTTACACTATGTCCATTGTAGATTTGTGTCTCTGACAGTTCGTTTGGTTGCAGGGGACATATTCACTTTTTATTGGCCAAAATGTGCTTTTCAGGGGCTGAAAAGCATGTTTTGGCCGAGTATGATAATTTTCATTAAAACTTAATTTCTATCACTTCGAATGATGCCAAATGAATAACTTACTTGAATTGGACCATTTTACATTATGTCCATTGTAGATTTGTGTCTCTGACAGTTCGTTTGGTTGCAGGGGACATATTCAGTTTTTATGGCCAAAATGTGCTTTTCAGGGGCTGAAAAGCATGTTTTGGCCGAGTATGATAATTTTCATTAAAACTTGATTTCTATCCATTCGAATGATGCCAAATGAATAACTTACTTGAATTGGACCATTTTACACTATGTCCATTGTAGATTTGTGTCTCTGACAGTTCGTTTGGTTGCAGGGGACATATTCAGTTTTTATGGCCAAAATGTGCTTTTCAGGGGCTGAAAAGCATGTTTTGGCCGAGTATGATAATTTTCATTAAAACTTGATTTCTATCACTTCGAATGATGCCAAATGAATAACTTACTTGAATTGGACCATTTTACACTATGTCCATTGTAGATTTCTGTCTCCGACAGTTCGTTTGGTTGCAGGGGACATTTTCAGTTTTTATGGCCAAAATGTGCTTTTCAGAGGCTGAAAAGCATGTTTTGGCCGAGTATGATAATTTTCATTAAAACTTGATTTCTATCACTTCGAATGATGCCAAATGAATAACTTACTTGAATTGGACCATTTTACACTATGTCCATTGTAGATTTGTGTCTCCGACAGTTCGTTTGGTTGCAGGGGACATTTTCAGTTTTTATGGCCAAAATGTGCTTTTCAGAGGCTGAAAAGCATGTTTTGGCCGAGTATGATGATTTTCATTAAAATTTAATTTCTATCACTTCGAATGATGCCAAATGAATAACTTACTTGAATTGGACCATTTTACCTATGTCCATTGTAGATTTGTGTCTCTGACAGTTCGTTTGGTTGCAGGGGACATATTCAGTTTTTATGGCCAAAATGTGCTTTTCAGGGGCTGAAAAGCATATTTTGGCCGAGTATGATAATTTTCATTAAAACTTGATTTCTATCCATTCGAATGATGCCAAATGAATAACTTACTTGAATTGGACCATTTTACACTATGTCCATTGTAGATTTGTGTCTCTGACAGTTCGTTTGGTTGCAGGGGACATATTCAGTTTTTATGGCCAAAATGTGCTTTTCAGGGGCTGAAAAGCATGTTTTGGCCGAGTATGATAATTTTCATTAAAACTTGATTTCTATCACTTCGAATGATGCCAAATGAATAACTTACTTGAATTGGACCATTTTACACTATGTCCATTGTAGATTTGTGTCTCCGACAGTTCGTTTGGTTGCAGGGGACATTTTCAGTTTTTATTGCCAAAATGTGACTCTTACACAGGCCGGGTAAACGGCCATAGTAGTTGTGACTCTTACACAGGCCGGGTAAACGGCGATAGTAGATGTGACTCTTACACAGGCCGGGTAAACGGCGATAGTAGTTGTGACTCTTACACAGGCCGGGTAAACGGCCATAGTAGTTGTGACTCTTACACAGGCCGGGTAAACGGCGATAGTAGTTGTGACTCTTACACAGGCCGGGTAAACGGCGATAGTAGATGTGACTCTTACACAGGCCGGGTTAACGGCGATAGTAGTTGTGACTCTTACACAGGCCGGGTAAACGGCCATAGTAGTTGTGACTCTTACACAGGCCGGGTAAACGGCCATAGTAGTTGTGACTCTTACACAGGCCGGGTAAACGGCGATAGTAGATGTGACTCTTACACAGGCCGGGTAAACGGCAATAGTAGTTGTGACTCTTACACAGGCCGGGTAAACGGCCATAGTAGTTGTGACTCTTACACAGGCCGGGTAAACGGCCATAGTAGTTGTGACTCTTACACAGGCCGGGTAAACGGCGATAGTAGATGTGACTCTTACACAGGCCGGGTAAACGGCGATAGTAGATGTGACTCTTACACAGGCCGGGTAAACGGCGATAGTAGTTGTGACTCTTACACAGGCCGGGTAAACGGCCATAGTAGTTGTGACTCTTACACAGGCCGGGTAAACGGCCATAGTAGTTGTGACTCTTACACAGGCCGGGTAAACGGCGATAGTAGATGTGACTCTTACACAGGCCGGGTAAACGGCGATAGTAGTTGTGACTCTTACACAGGCCGGGTAAACGGCCATAGTAGTTGTGACTCTTACACAGGCCGGGTAAACGGCGATAGTAGTTGTGACTCTTACACAGGCCGGGTAAACGGCGATAGTAGATGTGACTCTTACACAGGCCGGGTAAACGGCGATAGTAGTTGTGACTCTTACACAGGCCGGGTAAACGGCCATAGTAGTTGTGACTCTTACACAGGCCGGGTAAACGGCCATAGTAGTTGTGACTCTTACACAGGCCGGGTAAACGGCGATAGTAGATGTGACTCTTACACAGGCCGGGTAAACGGCGATAGTAGTTGTGACTCTTACACAGGCCGGGTAAACGGCCATAGTAGTTGTGACTCTTACACAGGCCGGGTAAACGGCCATAGTAGTTGTGACTCTTACACAGGTCGGGTAAACGGCGATAGTAGATGTGACTCTTACACAGGCCGGGTAAACGGCGATAGTAGTTGTGACTCTTACACAGGCCGGGTAAACGGCCATAGTAGTTGTGACTCTTACACAGGCCGGGTAAACGGCGATAGTAGTTGTGACTCTTACACAGGTCGGGTAAACGGCGATAGTAGATGTGACTCTTACACAGGCCGGGTAAATGGCGATAGTAGTTGTGACTCTTACACAGGCCGGGTAAACGGCCATAGTAGTTGTGACTCTTACACAGGCCGGGTAAACGGCCATAGTAGTTGTGACTCTTACACAGGCCGGGTAAACGGCGATAGTAGATGTGACTCTTACACAGGCCGGGTAAACGGCGATAGTAGTTGTGACTCTTACACAGGCCGGGTAAACGGCCATAGTAGTTGTGACTCTTACACAGGCCGGGTAAACGGCCATAGTAGTTGTGACTCTTACACAGGCCGGGTAAACGGCCATAGTAGTTGTGACTCTTACACAGGCCGGGTAAACGGCGATAGTAGATGTGACTCTTACACAGGCCGGGTAAACGGCGATAGTAGTTGTGACTCTTACACAGGCCGGGTAAACGGCCATAGTAGTTGTGACTCTTACACAGGCCGGGTAAACGGCGATAGTAGATGTGACTCTTACACAGGCCGGGTAAACGGCGATAGTAGTTGTGACTCTTACACAGGCCGGGTAAACGGCCATAGTAGTTGTGACTCTTACACAGGCCGGGTAAACGGCCATAGTAGTTGTGACTCTTACACAGGCCGGGTAAACGGCGATAGTAGTTGTGACTCTTACACAAGCCGGGTAAACGGCCATAGTAGTTGTGACTCTTACACAGGCCGGGTAAACGGCCATAGTAGTTGTGACTCTTACACAGGCCGGGTAAACGGCGATAGTAGATGTGACTCTTACACAGGCCGGGTAAACGGCGATAGTAGTTGTGACTCTTACACAGGCCGGGTAAACGGCCATAGTAGTTGTGACTCTTACACAGGCCGGGTAAACGGCCATAGTAGTTGTGACTCTTACACAGGCCGGGTAAACGGCGATAGTAGATGTGACTCTTACACAGGCCGGGTAAACGGCGATAGTAGTTGTGACTCTTACACAGGCCGGGTAAACGGCCATAGTAGTTGTGACTCTTACACAGGCCGGGTAAACGGCCATAGTAGTTGTGACTCTTACACAGGCCGGGTAAACGGCGATAGTAGATGTGACTCTTACACAGGCCGGGTAAACGGCGATAGTAGTTGTGACTCTTACACAGGCCGGGTAAACGGCGATAGTAGATGTGACTCTTACACAGGCCGGGTAAACGGCGATAGTAGTTGTGACTCTTACACAGGCCGGGTAAACAGCCATAGTAGTTGTGACTCTTACACAGGCCGGGTAAACGGCGATAGTAGATGTGACTCTTACACAGGCCGGGTAAACGGCGATAGTAGTTGTGACTCTTACACAGGCCGGGTAAACGGCCATAGTAGTTGTGACTCTTACACAGGCCGGGTAAACGGCCATAGTAGTTGTGACTCTTACACAGGCCGGGTAAACGGCGATAGTAGTTGTGACTCTTACACAAGCCGGGTAAACGGCCATAGTAGTTGTGACTCTTACACAGGCCGGGTAAACGGCCATAGTAGTTGTGACTCTTACACAGGCCGGGTAAACGGCGATAGTAGATGTGACTCTTACACAGGCCGGGTAAACGGCGATAGTAGTTGTGACTCTTACACAGGCCGGGTAAACGGCCATAGTAGTTGTGACTCTTACACAGGCCGGGTAAACGGCGATAGTAGTTGTGACTCTTACACAGGCCGGGTAAACGGCGATAGTAGTTGTGACTCTTACACAGGCCGGGTAAACGGCCATAGTAGTTGTGACTCTTACACAGGCCGGGTAAACGGCCATAGTAGTTGTGACTCTTACACAGGCCGGGTAAACGGCGATAGTAGATGTGACTCTTACACAGGCCGGGTAAACGGCGATAGTAGTTGTGACTCTTACACAGGCCGGGTAAACGGCCATAGTAGTTGTGACTCTTACACAGGCCGGGTAAACGGCGATAGTAGTTGTGACTCTTACACAGGCCGGGTAAACGGCGATAGTAGATGTGACTCTTACACAGGCCGGGTAAACGGCGATAGTAGTTGTGACTCTTACACAGGCCGGGGTAAACGGCCATAGTAGTTGTGACTCTTACACAGGCCGGGTAAACGGCCATAATAGTTGTGACTCTTACACAGGCCGGTAAACGGCGATAGTAGATGTGACTCTTACACAGGCCGGGTAAACGGCGATAGTAGTTGTGACTCTTACACAGGCCGGGTAAACGGCCATAGTAGTTGTGACTCTTACACAGGCCGGGTAAACGGCCATAGTAGTTGTGACTCTTACACAGGCCGGGTAAACGGCGATAGTAGATGTGACTCTTACACAGGCCGGGTAAACGGCGATAGTAGTTGTGACTCTTACACAGGCCGGGTAAACGGCCATAGTAGTTGTGACTCTTACACAGGCCGGGGTAAACGGCCATAGTAGTTGTGACTCTTACACAGGCCGGTAAAACGGCGATAGTAGATGTGACTCTTACACAGGCCGGGTAAACGGCCATAGTAGTTGTGACTCTTACACAGGCCGGTTAAACGGCCATAGTAGTTGTGACTCTTACACAGGCGGGTAAACGGCCATAGTAGTTGTGACTCTTACACAGGCCGGGTAAACGGCGATAGTAGATGTGACTCTTACACAGGCCGGGTAAACGGCGATAGTAGTTGTGACTCTTACACAGGCCGGGTAAACGGCCATAGTAGTTGTGACTCTTACACAGGCCGGGTAAACGGCCATAGTAGTTGTGACTCTTACACAGGCCGGGTAAACGGCGATAGTAGATGTGACTCTTACACAGGCCGGGTAAACGGCGATAGTAGTTGTGACTCTTACACAGGCCGGGTAAACGGCCATAGTAGTTGTGACTCTTACACAGGCCGGGTAAACGGCCATAGTAGTTGTGACTCTTACACAGGCCGGGTAAACGGCGATAGTAGATGTGACTCTTACACAGGCCGGGTAAACGGCGATAGTAGTTGTGACTCTTACACAGGCCGGGTAAACGGCCATAGTAGTTGTGACTCTTACACAGGCCGGGTAAACGGCGATAGTAGTTGTGACTCTTACACAGGCGGGTAAACGGCGATAGTAGATGTGACTCTTACACAGGCCGGGTAAATGGCGATAGTAGTTGTGACTCTTACACAGGCCGGGTAAACGGCCATAGTAGTTGTGACTCTTACACAGGCCGGGTAAACGGCCATAGTAGTTGTGACTCTTACACAGGCCGGGTAAACGGCGATAGTAGATGTGACTCTTACACAGGCCGGGTAAACGGCGATAGTAGTTGTGACTCTTACACAGGCCGGGTAAACGGCCATAGTAGTTGTGACTCTTACACAGGCCGGGTAAACGGCCATAGTAGTTGTGACTCTTACACAGGCCGGGTAAACGGCGATAGTAGATGTGACTCTTACACAGGCCGGGTAAACGGCGATAGTAGTTGTGACTCTTACACAGGCCGGGTAAACGGCCATAGTAGTTGTGACTCTTACACAGGCCGGGTAAACGGCCATAGTAGTTGTGACTCTTACACAGGCCGGGTAAACGGCCATAGTAGTTGTGACTCTTACACAGGCCGGGTAAACGGCGATAGTAGATGTGACTCTTACACAGGCCGGGTAAACGGCGATAGTAGTTGTGACTCTTACACAGGCCGGGTAAACGGCCATAGTAGTTGTGACTCTTACACAGGCCGGGTAAACGGCCATAGTAGTTGTGACTCTTACACAGGCCGGGTAAAACGGCGATAGTAGATGTGACTCTTACACAGGCCGGGTAAACGGCCATAGTAGTTGTGACTCTTACACAGGCCGGGTAAACGGCCATAGTAGTTGTGACTCTTACACAGGCCGGGTAAACGGCCATAGTAGTTGTGACTCTTACACAGGCCGGGTAAACGGCGATAGTAGATGTGACTCTTACACAGGCCGGGTAAACGTCGATAGTAGTTGTGACTCTTACACAGGCCGGGTAAACGGCCATAGTAGTTGTGACTCTTACACAGGCCGGGTAAACGGCCATAGTAGTTGTGACTCTTACACAGGCCGGGTAAACGGCGATAGTAGATGTGACTCTTACACAGGCCGGGTAAACGGCGATAGTAGTTGTGACTCTTACACAGGCCGGGTAAACGGCCATAGTAGTTGTGACTCTTACACAGGCCGGGTAAACGGCCATAGTAGTTGTGACTCTTACACAGGCCGGGTAAACGGCGATAGTAGATGTGACTCTTACACAGGCCGGGTAAACGGCGATAGTAGTTGTGACTCTTACACAGGCCGGGTAAACGGCCATAGTAGTTGTGACTCTTACACAGGCCGGGTAAACGGCGATAGTAGTTGTGACTCTTACACAGGCCGGGTAAACGGCGATAGTAGATGTGACTCTTACACAGGCCGGGTAAACGGCGATAGTAGTTGTGACTCTTACACAGGCCGGGTAAACGGCCATAGTAGTTGTGACTCTTACACAGGCCGGGTAAACGGCCGATAGTAGTTGTGACTCTTACACAGGCCGGGTAAACGGCGATAGTAGATGTGACTCTTACACAGGCCGGGTAAACGGCGATAGTAGTTGTGACTCTTACACAGGCCGGGTAAACGGCCATAGTAGTTGTGACTCTTACACAGGCCGGGTAAACGGCCATAGTAGTTGTGACTCTTACACAGGCCGGGTAAACGGCGATAGTAGATGTGACTCTTACACAGGCCGGGTAAACGGCGATAGTAGATGTGACTCTTACACAGGCCGGGTAAACGGCGATAGTAGTTGTGACTCTTACACAGGCCGGGTAAACGGCCATAGTAGTTGTGACTCTTACACAGGCCGGGTAAACGGCCATAGTAGTTGTGACTCTTACACAGGCCGGGTAAACGGCGATAGTAGTTGTGACTCTTACACAGGCCGGGTAAACGGCCATAGTAGTTGTGACTCTTACACAGGCCGGGTAAACGGCCATAGTAGTTGTGACTCTTACACAGGCCGGGTAAACGGCGATAGTAGTTGTGACTCTTACACAGGCCGGGTAAACGGCCATAGTAGTTGTGACTCTTACACAGGCCGGGTAAACGGCCATAGTAGTTGTGACTCTTACACAGGCCGGGTAAACGGCGATAGTAGATGTGACTCTTACACAGGCCGGGTAAACGGCGATAGTAGTTGTGACTCTTACACAGGCCGGGTAAACGGCCATAGTAGTTGTGACTCTTACACAGGCCGGGTAAACGGCCATAGTAGTTGTGACTCTTACACAGGCCGGGTAAACGGCGATAGTAGATGTGACTCTTACACAGGCCGGGTAAACGGCGATAGTAGTTGTGACTCTTACACAGGCCGGGTAAACGGCCATAGTAGTTGTGACTCTTACACAGGCCGGGTAAACGGCGATAGTAGTTGTGACTCTTACACAGGCCGGGTAAACGGCCATAGTAGATGTGACTCTTACACAGGCCGGGTAAACGGCGATAGTAGTTGTGACTCTTACACAGGCCGGGTAAACGGCCATAGTAGTTGTGACTCTTACACAGGCCGGGTAAACGGCGATAGTAGTTGTGACTCTTACACAGGCCGGGTAAACGGCCATAGTAGATGTGACTCTTACACAGGCCGGGTAAACGGCGATAGTAGTTGTGACTCTTACACAGGCCGGGTAAACGGCCATAGTAGTTGTGACTCTTACACAGGCCGGGTAAACGGCGATAGTAGTTGTGACTCTTACACAGGCCGGGTAAACGGCCATAGTAGATGTGACTCTTACACAGGCCGGGTAAACGGCGATAGTAGTTGTGACTCTTACACAGGCCGGGTAAACGGCCATAGTAGTTGTGACTCTTACACAGGCCGGGTAAACGGCGATAGTAGATGTGACTCTTACACAGGCCGGGTAAACGGCGATAGTAGTTGTGACTCTTACACAGGCCGGGTAAACGGCCATAGTAGTTGTGACTCTTACACAGGCCGGGTAAACGGCCATAGTAGTTGTGACTCTTACACAGGCCGGGTAAACGGCGATAGTAGTTGTGACTCTTACACAGGCCGGGTAAACGGCCATAGTAGTTGTGACTCTTACACAGGCCGGGTAAACGGCCATAGTAGTTGTGACTCTTACACAGGCCGGGTAAACGGCGATAGTAGATGTGACTCTTACACAGGCCGGGTAAACGGCGATAGTAGTTGTGACTCTTACACAGGCCGGGTAAACGGCCATAGTAGTTGTGACTCTTACACAGGCCGGGTAAACGGCCATAGTAGTTGTGACTCTTACACAGGCCGGGTAAACGGCGATAGTAGATGTGACTCTTACACAGGCCGGGTAAACGGCGATAGTAGTTGTGACTCTTACACAGGCCGGGTAAACGGCCATAGTAGTTGTGACTCTTACACAGGCCGGGTAAACGGCGATAGTAGTTGTGACTCTTACACAGGCCGGGTAAACGGCCATAGTAGATGTGACTCTTACACAGGCCGGGTAAACGGCGATAGTAGTTGTGACTCTTACACAGGCCGGGTAAACGGCCATAGTAGTTGTGACTCTTACACAGGCCGGGTAAACGGCGATAGTAGTTGTGACTCTTACACAGGCCGGGTAAACGGCCATAGTAGATGTGACTCTTACACAGGCCGGGTAAACGGCGATAGTAGTTGTGACTCTTACACAGGCCGGGTAAACGGCCATAGTAGTTGTGACTCTTACACAGGCCGGGTAAACGGCGATAGTAGTTGTGACTCTTACACAGGCCGGGTAAACGGCGATAGTAGATGTGACTCTTACACAGGCCGGGTAAACGGCGATAGTAGTTGTGACTCTTACACAGGCCGGGTAAACGGCCATAGTAGTTGTGACTCTTACACAGGCCGGGTAAACGGCGATAGTAGATGTGACTCTTACACAGGCCGGGTAAACGGCGATAGTAGTTGTGACTCTTACACAGGCCGGGTAAACGGCCATAGTAGTTGTGACTCTTACACAGGCCGGGTAAACGGCCATAGTAGTTGTGACTCTTACACAGGCCGGGTAAACGGCGATAGTAGATGTGACTCTTACACAGGCCGGGTAAACGGCGATAGTAGTTGTGACTCTTACACAGGCCGGGTAAACGGCCATAGTAGTTGTGACTCTTACACAGGCCGGGTAAACGGCCATAGTAGTTGTGACTCTTACACAGGCCGGGTAAACGGCGATAGTAGATGTGACTCTTACACAGGCCGGGTAAACGGCGATAGTAGTTGTGACTCTTACACAGGCCGGGTAAACGGCCATAGTAGTGACGTTGTGACTCTTACACAGGCCGGGTAAACGGCGATAGTAGATGTGACTCTTACACAGGCCGGGTAAACGGCCATAGTAGTTGTGACTCTTACACAGGCCGGGTAAACGGCCATAGTAGTTGTGACTCTTACACAGGCGGGTAAACGGCGATAGTAGATGTGACTCTTACACAGGCCGGGTAAACGGCGATAGTAGTTGTGACTCTTACACAGGCCGGGTAAACGGCCATAGTAGATGTGACTCTTACACAGGCCGGGTAAACGGCGATAGTAGTTGTGACTCTTACACAGGCCGGGTAAACGGCGATAGTAGATGTGACTCTTACACAGGCCGGGTAAACGGCGATAGTAGTTGTGACTCTTACACAGGCCGGGTAAACGGCCATAGTAGTTGTGACTCTTACACAGGCCGGGTAAACGGCCATAGTAGTTGTGACTCTTACACAGGCCGGGTAAACGGCGATAGTAGATGTGACTCTTACACAGGCCGGGTAAACGGCGATAGTAGTTGTGACTCTTACACAGGCCGGGTAAACGGCCATAGTAGTTGTGACTCTTACACAGGCCGGGTAAACGGCGATAGTAGTTGTGACTCTTACACAGGCGGGTAAACGGCGATAGTAGATGTGACTCTTACACAGGCCGGGTAAACGGCGATAGTAGTTGTGACTCTTACACAGGCCGGGTAAACGGCCATAGTAGTTGTGACTCTTACACAGGCCGGGTAAACGGCCATAGTAGTTGTGACTCTTACACAGGCCGGATAAACGGCGATAGTAGATGTGACTCTTACACAGGCCGGGTAAACGGACATAGTAGTTGTGACTCTTACACAGGCCGGGTAAACGGCCATAGTAGTTGTGACTCTTACACAGGCCGGGTAAACGGCCATAGTAGTTGTGACTCTTACACAGGCCGGGTAAACGGCGATAGTAGATGTGACTCTTACACAGGCCGGGTAAACGTCGATAGTAGTTGTGACTCTTACACAGGCCGGGTAAACGGCCATAGTAGTTGTGACTCTTACACAGGCCGGGTAAACGGCCATAGTAGTTGTGACTCTTACACAGGCCGGGTAAACGGCGATAGTAGATGTGACTCTTACACAGGCCGGGTAAACGGCGATAGTAGTTGTGACTCTTACACAGGCCGGGTAAACGGCCATAGTAGTTGTGACTCTTACACAGGCCGGGTAAACGGCCATAGTAGTTGTGACTCTTACACAGGCCGGGTAAACGGCGATAGTAGATGTGACTCTTACACAGGCCGGGTAAACGGCGATAGTAGTTGTGACTCTTACACAGGCCGGGTAAACGGCCATAGTAGTTGTGACTCTTACACAGGCCGGGTAAACGGCGATAGTAGTTGTGACTCTTACACAGGCCGGGTAAACGGCGATAGTAGATGTGACTCTTACACAGGCCGGGTAAACGGCGATAGTAGTTGTGACTCTTACACAGGCCGGGTAAACGGCCATAGTAGTTGTGACTCTTACACAGGCCGGGTAAACGGCCATAGTAGTTGTGACTCTTACACAGGCCGGGCAAACGGCGATAGTGGATGTGACTCTTACACAGGCCGGGTAAACGGCGATAGTAGTTGTGACTCTTACACAGGCCGGGTAAACGGCCATAGTAGTTGTGACTCTTACACAGGCCGGGGTAAACGGCCATAGTAGTTGTGACTCTTACACAGGCCGGGTAAACGGCGATAGTAGATGTGACTCTTACACAGGCCGGGTAAACGGCGATAGTAGATGTGACTCTTACACAGGCCGGGTAAACGGCGATAGTAGTTGTGACTCTTACACAGGCCGGGTAAACGGCCATAGTAGTTGTGACTCTTACACAGGCCGGGTAAACGGCCATAGTAGTTGTGACTCTTACACAGGCCGGGTAAACGGCGATAGTAGATGTGACTCTTCCACAGGCCGGGTAAACGGCGATAGTAGTTGTGACTCTTACACAGGCCGGGTAAACGGCCATAGTAGTTGTGACTCTTACACAGGCCGGGTAAACGGCGATAGTAGTTGTGACTCTTACACAGGCCGGGTAAACGGCGATAGTAGATGTGACTCTTACACAGGCCGGGTAAACGGCGATAGTAGTTGTGACTCTTACACAGGCCGGGTAAACGGCCATAGTAGTTGTGACTCTTACACAGGCCGGGTAAACGGCCATAGTAGTTGTGACTCTTACACAGGCCGGATAAACGGCGATAGTAGATGTGACTCTTACACAGGCCGGGTAAACGGCCATAGTAGTTGTGACTCTTACACAGGCCGGGTAAACGGCCATAGTAGTTGTGACTCTTACACAGGCCGGGTAAACGGCCATAGTAGTTGTGACTCTTACACAGGCCGGGTAAACGGCGATAGTAGATGTGACTCTTACACAGGCCGGGTAAACGGCGATAGTAGTTGTGACTCTTACACAGGCCGGGTAAACGGCCATAGTAGTTGTGACTCTTACACAGGCCGGGTAAACGGCCATAGTAGTTGTGACTCTTACACAGGCCGGTTAAACGGCGATAGTAGATGTGACTCTTACACAGGCCGGGTAAACGGCGATAGTAGTTGTGACTCTTACACAGGCCGGGTAAACGGCCATAGTAGTTGTGACTCTTACACAGGCCGGGTAAACGGCCATAGTAGTTGTGACTCTTACACAGGCCGGGTAAACGGCGATAGTAGATGTGACTCTTACACAGGCCGGGTAAACGGCGATAGTAGTTGTGACTCTTACACAGGCCGGGTAAACGGCCATAGTAGTTGTGACTCTTACACAGGCCGGGTAAACGGCGATAGTAGTTGTGACTCTTACACAGGCCGGGTAAACGGCGATAGTAGATGTGACTCTTACACAGGCCGGGTAAACGGCGATAGTAGTTGTGACTCTTACACAGGCCGGGTAAACGGCCATAGTAGTTGTGACTCTTACACAGGCCGGGTAAACGGCCATAGTAGTTGTGACTCTTACACAGGCCGGGCAAACGGCGATAGTGGATGTGACTCTTACACAGGCCGGGTAAACGGCGATAGTAGTTGTGACTCTTACACAGGCCGGGTAAACGGCCATAGTAGTTGTGACTCTTACACAGGCCGGGTAAACGGCCATAGTAGTTGTGACTCTTACACAGGCCGGGTAAACGGCGATAGTAGATGTGACTCTTACACAGGCCGGGTAAACGGCGATAGTAGTTGTGACTCTTACACAGGCCGGGTAAACGGCCATAGTAGTTGTGACTCTTACACAGGCCGGGTAAACGGCCATAGTAGTTGTGACTCTTACACAGGCCGGGTAAACGGCCATAGTAGTTGTGACTCTTACACAGGCCGGGTAAACGGCGATAGTAGATGTCACTCTTACACAGGCCGGGTAAACGTCGATAGTACTTGTGACTCTTACACAGGCCGGGTAAACGGCCATAGTAGTTGTGACTCTTACACAGGCCGGGTAAACGGCCATAGTAGATGTGACTCTTACACAGGCCGGGTAAACGTCGATAGTAGTTGTGACTCTTACACAGGCCGGGTAAACGGCCATAGTAGTTGTGACTCTTACACAGGCCGGGTAAACGGCGATAGTAGATGTGACTCTTACACAGGCCGGGTAAACGGCGATAGTAGTTGTGACTCTTACACAGGCCGGGTAAACGGCCATAGTAGTTGTGACTCTTACACAGGCCGGGTAAACGGCGATAGTAGTTGTGACTCTTACACAGGCCGGGTAAACGGCGATAGTAGATGTGACTCTTACACAGGCCGGGTAAACGGCGATAGTAGTTGTGACTCTTACACAGGCCGGGTAAACGGCCATAGTAGTTGTGACTCTTACACAGGCCGGGAAACGGCCATAGTAGTTGTGACTCTTACACAGGCCGGGTAAACGGCGATAGTAGATGTGACTCTTACACAGGCCGGGTAAACGGCGATAGTAGTTGTGACTCTTACACAGGCCGGGTAAACGGCCATAGTAGTTGTGACTCTTACACAGGCCGGGTAAACGGCCATAGTAGTTGTGACTCTTACACAGGCCGGGTAAACGGCGATAGTAGATGTGACTCTTACACAGGCCGGGTAAACGGCGATAGTAGTTGTGACTCTTACACAGGCCGGGTAAACGGCCATAGTAGTTGTGACTCTTACACAGGCCGGGTAAACGGCGATAGTAGTTGTGACTCTTACACAGGCCGGGTAAACGGCGATAGTAGATGTGACTCTTACACAGGCGGGTAAACGGCGATAGTAGTTGTGACTCTTACACAGGCCGGGTAAACGGCCATAGTAGTTGTGACTCTTACACAGGCCGGGTAAACGGCCATAGTAGTTGTGACTCTTACACAGGCCGGGCAAACGGCGATAGTGGATGTGACTCTTACACAGGCCGGGTAAACGGCGATAGTAGTTGTGACTCTTACACAGGCCGGGTAAACGGCCATAGTAGTTGTGACTCTTACACAGGCCGGGTAAACGGCCATAGTAGTTGTGACTCTTACACAGGCCGGGTAAACGGCGATAGTAGATGTGACTCTTACACAGGCCGGGTAAACGGCGATAGTAGTTGTGACTCTTACACAGGCCGGGTAAACGGCCATAGTAGTTGTGACTCTTACACAGGCCGGGTAAACGGCCATAGTAGTTGTGACTCTTACACAGGCCGGGTAAACGGCCATAGTAGTTGTGACTCTTACACAGGCCGGGTAAACGGCGATAGTAGATGTGACTCTTACACAGGCCGGGTAAACGTCGATAGTAGTTGTGACTCTTACACAGGCCGGGTAAACGGCCATAGTAGTTGTGACTCTTACACAGGCCGGGTAAACGGCGATAGTAGATGTGACTCTTACACAGGCCGGGTAAACGGCGATAGTAGTTGTGACTCTTACACAGGCCGGGTAAACGGCCATAGTAGTTGTGACTCTTACACAGGCCGGGTAAACGGCCATAGTAGTTGTGACTCTTACACAGGCCGGGTAAACGGCCATAGTAGTTGTGACTCTTACACAGGCCGGGTAAACGGCGATAGTAGATGTGACTCTTACACAGGCCGGGTAAACGGCGATAGTAGTTGTGACTCTTACACAGGCCGGGTAAACGGCCATAGTAGTTGTGACTCTTACACAGGCCGGGTAAACGGCGATAGTAGTTGTGACTCTTACACAGGCCGGGTAAACGGCCATAGTAGTTGTGACTCTTACACAGGCCGGGTAAACGGCCATAGTAGTTGTGACTCTTACACAGGCCGGGTAAACGGCGATAGTAGTTGTGACTCTTACACAGGCCGGGTAAACGGCCATAGTAGTTGTGACTCTTACACAGGCCGGGTAAACGGCCATAGTAGTTGTGACTCTTACACAGGCCGGGTAAACGGCGATAGTAGATGTGACTCTTACACAGGCCGGGTAAACGGCGATAGTAGTTGTGACTCTTACACAGGCCGGGTAAACGGCCATAGTAGTTGTGACTCTTACACAGGCCGGGTAAACGGCGATAGTAGATGTGACTCTTACACAGGCCGGGTAAACGGCGATAGTAGTTGTGACTCTTACACAGGCCGGGTAAACGGCCATAGTAGTTGTGACTCTTACACAGGCCGGGTAAACGGCCATAGTAGTTGTGACTCTTACACAGGCCGGGTAAACGGCCATAGTAGTTGTGACTCTTACACAGGCCGGGTAAACGGCGATAGTAGATGTGACTCTTACACAGGCCGGGTAAACGGCCATAGTAGTTGTGACTCTTACACAGGCCGGGTAAACGGCCATAGTAGTTGTGACTCTTACACAGGCCGGGTAAACGGCGATAGTAGTTGTGACTCTTACACAGGCCGGGTAAACGGCCATAGTAGTTGTGACTCTTACACAGGCCGGGTAAACGGCCATAGTAGTTGTGACTCTTACACAGGCCGGGTAAACGGCGATAGTAGTTGTGACTCTTACACAGGCCGGGTAAACGGCCATAGTAGTTGTGACTCTTACACAGGCCGGGTAAACGGCCATAGTAGTTGTGACTCTTACACAGGCCGGGTAAACGGCGATAGTAGATGTGACTCTTACACAGGCCGGGTAAACGGCGATAGTAGTTGTGACTCTTACACAGGCCGGGTAAACGGCCATAGTAGTTGTGACTCTTACACAGGCCGGTTAAACGGCGATAGTAGTTGTGACTCTTACACAGGCCGGGTAAACGGCCATAGTAGTTGTGACTCTTACACAGGCCGGGTAAACGGCCATAGTAGTTGTGACGCTTACACAGGCCGGGTAAACGGCCATAGTAGTTGTGACTCTTACACAGGCCGGGTAAACGGCGATAGTAGATGTGACTCTTACACAGGCCGGGTAAACGGCGATAGTAGTTGTGACTCTTACACAGGCCGGGTAAACGGCCATAGTAGTTGTGACTCTTACACAGGCCGGGTAAACGACCATAGTAGTTGTGACTCTTACACAGGCCGGGTAAACGGCCATAGTAGTTGTGACTCTTACACAGGCCGGGTAAACGGCCATAGTAGTTGTGACTCTTACACAGGCCGGGTAAACGGCGATAGTAGATGTGACTCTTACACAGGCCGGGTAAACGGCGATAGTAGATGTGACTCTTACACAGGCCGGGTAAACGGCGATAGTAGTTGTGACTCTTACACAGGCCGGTTAAACGGCCATAGTAGTTGTGACTCTTACACAGGCCGGGTAAACGGCCATAGTAGTTGTGACTCTTACACAGGCCGGGTAAACGGCCATAGTAGTTGTGACTCTTCCACAGGCCGGGTAAACGGCGATAGTAGTTGTGACTCTTACACAGGCCGGGTAAACGGCGATAGTAGATGTGACTCTTACACAGGCCGGGTAAACGGCCATAGTAGTTGTGACTCTTACACAGGCCGGGCAAACGGCGATAGTGGATGTGACTCTTACACAGGCCGGGTAAACGGCGATAGTAGTTGTGACTCTTACACAGGCCGGGTAAACGGCCATAGTAGTTGTGACTCTTACACAGGCCGGGTAAACGGCCATAGTAGTTGTGACTCTTACACAGGCCGGGTAAACGGTGATAGTAGATGTGACTCTTACACAGGCCGGGTAAACGGCGATAGTAGTTGTGACTCTTACACAGGCCGGGTAAACGGCCATAGTAGTTGTGACTCTTACACAGGCCGGGTAAATGGCCATAGTAGTTGTGACTCTTACACAGGCCGGGTAAACGGCGATAGTAGATGTGACTCTTACACAGGCCGGGTAAACGGCGATAGTAGTTGTGACTCTTACACAGGCCGGGTAAACGGCCATAGTAGTTGTGACTCTTACACAGGCCGGGTAAACGGCCATAGTAGTTGTGACTCTTACACAGGCCGGGTAAACGGCGATAGTAGATGTGACTCTTACACAGGCCGGGTAAACGGCGATAGTAGTTGTGACTCTTACACAGGCCGGGTAAACGGCCATAGTAGTTGTGACTCTTACACAGGCCGGGTAAACGGCCATAGTAGTTGTGACTCTTACACAGGCGGGTAAACGGCGATAGTAGATGTGACTCTTACACAGGCCGGGTAAACGGCGATAGTAGTTGTGACTCTTACACAGGCCGGGTAAACGGCCATAGTAGTTGTGACTCTTACACAGGCCGGGTAAACGGCGATAGTAGATGTGACTCTTACACAGGCCGGGTAAACGGCGATAGTAGTTGTGACTCTTACACAGGCCGGGTAAACGGCCATAGTAGTTGTGACTCTTACACAGGCCGGGTAAACGGCCATAGTAGTTGTGACTCTTACACAGGCCGGGTAAACGGCGATAGTAGATGTGACTCTTACACAGGCCGGGTAAACGGCGATAGTAGATGTGACTCTTACACAGGCCGGGTAAACGGCGATAGTAGATGTGACTCTTACACAGGCCGGTTAAACGGCGATAGTAGTTGTGACTCTTACACAGGCCGGGTAAACGGCCATAGTAGTTGTGACTCTTACACAGGCCGGGTAAACGGCCATAGTAGTTGTGACTCTTACACAGGCCGGGTAAACGGCGATAGTAGATGTGACTCTTACACAGGCCGGGTAAACGGCGATAGTAGTTGTGACTATTACACAGGCCGGGTAAACGGCGATAGTAGTTGTGACTCTTACACAGGCCGGGTAAACGGCCATAGTAGTTGTGACTCTTACACAGGCCGGGTAAACGGCCATAGTAGTTGTGACTCTTACACAGGCCGGGTAAACGGCGATAGTAGATGTGACTCTTACACAGGCCGGGTAAACGGCCATAGTAGTTGTGACTCTTACACAGGCCGGGTAAACGGCCATAGTAGTTGTGACTCTTACACAGGCCGGGTAAACGGCGATAGTAGATGTGACTCTTACACAGGCCGGGTAAACGGCGATAGTAGTTGTGACTCTTACACAGGCCGGGTAAACGGCCATAGTAGTTGTGACTCTTACACAGGCCGGGTAAACGGCGATAGTAGATGTGACTCTTACACAGGCCGGGTAAACGGCGATAGTAGTTGTGACTCTTACACAGGCCGGGTAAACGGCCATAGTAGTTGTGACTCTTACACAGGCCGGGTAAACGGCCATAGTAGTTGTGACTCTTACACAGGCCAGGTAAACGGCGATAGTAGATGTGACTCTTACACAGGCCGGGTAAACGGCGATAGTAGTTGTGACTCTTACACAGGCCGGGTAAACGGCCATAGTAGTTGTAACTCTTACACAGGCCGGGTAAACGGCGATAGTAGTTGTGACTCTTACACAGGCCGGGTAAACGGCGATAGTAGATGTGACTCTTACACAGGCCGGGTAAACGGCGATAGTAGTTGTGACTCTTACACAGGCCGGGTAAACGGCCATAGTAGTTGTGACTCTTACACAGGCCGGGTAAACGGCCATAGTAGTTGTGACTCTTACACAGGCCGGGTAAACGGCGATAGTAGATGTGACTCTTACACAGGCCGGGTAAACGGCGATAGTAGTTGTGACTCTTACTGTTAGGTTCAAACACCAGACATTTGTTTCACCAACCTGAAAAGAAGGAAATCACAGAGAATTTGAGTTAACTTTATTTAAAAAATGAGAGGTTCAGGGACTGTCTCTCGCGACAGTCCTCCAAAAGCACTCTGAAGAAAATCCCCTCCTGCCAATTCTCTTATTGTGTTTTGGGAGTGTCCAAGTTACAGGAAGTTTCAAGCTGTTCACAGGAGAGCGAGATCTCTCCCAGTAACAAAAGGTTCTTTGATCATGACCATATGCCCCTTCGAGATAACATCTTTACAGTCTCCCTCCTGATACCCTGAAACCCTCACACAATAGTTCAAACAGACAGGCGTCGGCCCCCCTGGGTAGTTCCTCTAAGGTGAAACTTTCCAGGGCCCAAGACACTCTCATTCTATTAACTAACATTTCGACAGTCATACCAGAATCAGGATAACTTATATAAAATAATTCCAACATAACCCTCCTGTTTATCCGGATTCTGCTATAAAATATCATCATCCATAACCTCTTCTTTTCAGATTTTCACATTACAGGATCACAAAAATAACAGAAAAAAACATTACACTCAAAAGTCAACAAGGCATAGTGTTTAGCATCTGGGAACATGTCAGGCAGTCCCATGAACTGCATTTCCTCCTCATCTCCAGATGCGTCGGCGTCGTCGTCATCCCGTGGTTCGCCTCCAGATGTCAATAAGGCATACCTTTCGGATTTGACTGGTTGTATAGCATTTGTTATTAACCTTTCACATAACGCACGAATACAGGGAATGCAGCAACATCCACAAGTTGTGAGAATGGCAGCATAAACAGCGATTGACATTAAAACTGATACAACCAACTGTTTGTATCTGCCAAACATGCTACCAAATTCGCCCCACATTGAGGTGTCGATTCCAGAATGTTCTTTCATCTTGCTGTTGAGGGATCGAAGACCCTCCAGGGCCTTGGTTAAACTCCCGTCAGCTGCTGTGTTGTTAGGGATGAACGTGCAGCATTCGCCAAAGATGGAGCACACGCCACCTTCCTTTGCCAGGAGCATGTCAACAGCAATTCTGTTCTGGAACGCCATCAGGAGGTCACCGACAACTGTTCATGGATGGCTGCAAACCCTTCCTCCGTCCTGTTCTGGAGTCGTGCAATTTGGTCAGCGAGTTTATACTCATCTGGTACGCCGCAGGGAACCCCGATGTTGTTGATGTAGATTGGGTCCCCGTCCAAGAGCGGACCGCTTGGCTCTGCCTTTCCAGTGTTGAGGCAGGACGTTTCCTGCACTTGTTTTCCAACTCGAGTCTCTGTGGGCGGGGCGTTCAGATACGCCCAGGCTGTCACTGACAGTCCAGTCACTGTGATGTGGATGGCAACAGCTTTCACTGTGGCTTCTGTATAGAGGTGCAAAGTCTATGGGAGGTCAGGGTTAAGTGAGGGGTGCTCGTGGCTGGTGAGTAGACGTCAGATGAGTTTCTTCACGGACAAGGGTTTTGACACCGTCCGACTTAGTCCACTCAGAGTCACCTGTCTCGAACTCTTGACCTGAATCGACTTTGACTTTTCAGTGATCTTTGCTGCTGTGGAGGTTGGTGAGTTGGGCCACGAATGGGTCTTCCCATCGTGGAGAGAACCAGGACTTCATTTTTATGACTCGGATCAGGATCCAGTCACCTGGCTACACCACCTCCTGCAAGATAGACAAAAAGATCACGGCACCTTATATGTTCTTTGGATGAGTTTCTCTCCTTCATCTTCCCATAAAGGAAGTTGAAATGGTCTTCCAATAACTATCTCAAAAAGTGTTAATCTCAAGCTAGTTCTACCAGTTGTTTTGCCATGTTTTGCACTATGCTGTTTGAAAAATGAGCTCCATTGTCACTCCAGATGATTCTGGAGATCCCATGTTCTTTACAGATCAATAAAATAACAAATTAAACAGTTCCTACAAAAATTTTAAAATAGGTATTTATACCTCTTTACCATACCTCCCCCCTGTTGAGACATTTATGGCTCAATTATGGAATATATTTTTGGTAGGTACGGTAGGCCTTTAGCTTTGTACAGTTCGTCTGCACTGTTCTTGAGATCGGCTCAGTTTTGTTGTTGTGTATGCTGCTGTGTTCTGTCGTTGTCTTTAACACGTGCTTAACATCCATCATTATGTTTGTGAAAATTTAAATACCTTATCAGTCAAAATTAAACATGCTAGTTGATATTCTATTTTGAACACTGTTTCCTTATTAAGATCAAAACCCATATTTGTTTTTTCCTCTTTCCTACAATTACACAAATTAACTAATCATACTAAGAATAGGAAAAATACAAAAAGCAAACCAGGCTGCTTTCTCCCCAGGAAAACAGCTTTCCCGTTCTCTGTAACAGTTTAGATTCACATCAATAATTATTCAGAAACAAAATGCACACATTTATAATTCTAAATAGAATTGAACCCAGTAAAATGTAACCACCCCTTGTTTGTCAGGGTCAATATTTCTAGCATAATTGTATCCTTTAGAGCAATTAAAGCCCATTACTTTTAAAATGCATACTAATCAAGTCCCAATTCATCTAACAATGTGTATTGCGTTGCATATTAACCTCAGTGTTTTTTTAATTCAAAATATCCCAATCTAGTAGTCTTATTATCAAATGTAACATTCCATTGTCTTCGGAGTTTGCCAATCATCTCCTATAAAACTTTCTTAATCAATATTTTTCAATAGTCAGGCATAAAATTAAATTCTAGTTACATTTCTATCCATTGTAGTTTCTCTTTTCTCTCTAATTGTTTACTTTAACTATCTGTAAGAAGGTGTAGTCTCAATTGAAACGCTTTTTTTTATATGGAGACAATAAAACCAATATAAAAAGTTCCTTATGGCTTACAGCATTGCTCCCCGAGCAATAATCTTTCCAATCAATATTGGAGTGCTTGCCATTTTGTCTGATTACGTCAAAAATTTATCTTACCTGTCTCCTCACGTTTCAACTGAGAGAACCTTCTTACAGAGCACAAAATGGATCCGCTATTTTCATGTCTGCTGGTTTGGTCAGGAACATTTGCACTCTCATCCCGGGTTGCTCATCATGTTTCCTGTTGAGAAATGCAATCTCCCTCTGCCAACCCAAAATTAATGCGTTTCTTTAAAGTTTTTTCTTTTATGCAGACATATGTTTAGCCTCATCCTCCAATTCCAATCGCGTAGTTAATAATGGCGTTTGGTACATTCCACTAAATTAGATTTCCATTTTTTTTTTCTCTCTTTTCGGAACGAAATATGGAAACTTTTGTCAATTCAGTCAATTATTCTGTTAACACAATTTGGATGCCATTATCACAATAGATCAATAGTACTTTGGAATTTGGTATCAAGCACAGTTTTTTTTTTTTCAGTGCTCCTAAATTTTGCATAGCAGATTTGTTTCTCCACTTCAAATTTCACGTTTGGAGTACTGCTGCTTTCACCATTAAAATTTCATTTGACTAAACAATTTTCCATAATTTTCATCAAAATTTGATTTCAAATTTCTAAATCATTTTCCACCTTGATATCTGATTGATTATATCTTGATGGTTGGCCAATTAGAAACACAAAAAGACAAACAATTTATCTAAATTTACCTAATAATTTGGATAAATGCCATTTCTGCATTGTTTTCATGTTTGATATCATTAATAATTTGGATGATTCTTAATACTTAAGTCTAAATCGCAAATCACTCTCATATTTCTAAAACCCAATAGTTAAAGCTCTGGCTGAATTCCTATCCGCTCTAAGAAGGCAGTTTTATTTAAAATAAGAGCCATTTTCTGTGCTCACTATTACCTCAATTATAATTTAGGGAAAATAACCTTTCACTAGGCATTTCCTAATATAAATGTTAGTGTTTAATAAAAAAACCATAATTTTTCACTAATATATCATAACACTATCAACTATCTCTGTCTCTCTTGTGGTAGTCTTTCCTGCCCTTTGTCTTTGGTGTGAAGGGAGCAGTAAACTGTATGGGCGAGTCCCCCCCCCCTCCTTTTGTTTGCAAAGAGTGTGCTTAGCTTGAGGGGGGTCTGCATCTGTGAAGGGGGGGGCTTCACCACCTTTTTATCTATCTATCCCCTTACTTTTGTTAACCATTTGTTTTGCTACCTCCTGTTCAAGTCGTGCACTATCATGTCGTCGCTGTGCGCGGGGAGGGTTGCCCCCGCATTCCCTGGCTATGTGGCCCTCTTTGCCGCACGACCAGCAGGCCCCCTTTCCCCCCCCTCGTCGTCGTGCTCCCCGCTTGCGTGTGGAGCCTCGCACGAGGAGAGCTGAATAGGGACCACTGTTTTTTAACAGGCCTAATATAGTTATCTCTTCTCTTTTTTGTTTAGCTACTTTCTCACCCTCTTCTATTTGCCCTGCTATTCGCAACCACGCTTTGGTTTGATCATGTTAGATTATCAGTTTTAGCTCCTATCCCTAATTCCTTAACTCAGTCTGATCTTATCTAACAAATGTGCGCGTTCAGCATCGAAGGAAGAAACCAGGGTTTGCGAGTTACTCCACAGATGGTTTATTCCAGAAATTGATCCTTACAGAGCTCCGGGCCCCCTCCCAAATAATAGTAAACCAGCTGCGCGTCGTAATGCACAGTGGAGGATGAAAAGACAATAGTCCGCACCCGCGTTTGCACAGTTATAGTTAAACAAAAATGAATATTCATTCGCTGATTCTAATGATATTCGGACTGTCCCACGACGATTCCACAGGGGTGTCCTCTCCTGAGATCTGCTTGCCCGCGAATCCACGTCTGGTTTGGTTGCCCTCTCCGCAGGAATTTCTTTGTTTCTGGTATCATCTGGACCACTTATCACCGGGACCACTTGTCACCTGGACCACTTATCACCTGGACCACACCTTGAAGCAGAAACTCAGACAAAAGACCTTTTGTTCATTGTAAATGAGTTGAGAACAATAGTTTCAATCCTACTGTGGTACTATATCAAAAATGCAACAGCTACAATAAAATGAAGGAATAAAATATGTCATATTCTTCATTCCCTCTCTTGGTCTCCCAAAAGAGACCATACCGACAAACAACACACAAGTTAGTAAGAAAAAACTAAGAAGCACTACGTTAGTATAAGAAAAAGAAACAAAGAAGTATCACATTAGTGTATCCATGAACACATGCTCGGCGGTGGTTGCAGAGGGATCAGTTTGTAGCAATTGAGTATACTGACCTTTCGGATCTGGTCCCATTGCCCTATCGATCAAACGAATAACCAGAGTACGAGCCATGGGGATGAGGCAACATCCACAAAGACCAAGTAAAGTCATGAAAACAACAACAGATATGAAGACATTTCCCATCAAACCTTTCCAGGTACCGAACTGAGCCATCCATTGGTCCCAGAGTGAGTCACCCACACCTGAATGGTCTGCCATCTTATTAGTCAGGGTTCGGAGGCCTTCCAAGGCTTTGGTGAGACGTCCATTTGGGGCCGTGTTATTAGGGATGAAAGTACAACATGAATCACCAAAGATAGCACATACCCCACCCTTCTCGGCCAATAACATGTCTAATGCTATACGATCTTGGAAAGCCATGAGAGATGTTGCCGCTAACTGTTCATGTACCGCCTCAAACGACTCAACAGTGTAATTGCCAAGTCGCTGGACATTGTAATGAATGTAATTAATGCGATCAACATTTTTGTTAGGGGTTACCCAAATTAGAAGACTTTCGAATCCTGCTGAGATCTGATCAACAAGTTTATACTCATTTGGAACGCCACGGGGGACGCCTATGGCGTCAATATAGGTGGGGTCTGAGTTACCCATCCAGGTAGGTGATTCTCTCTTATTGCGATGCAAAATATCCCTCAGGCTTGAAGGTAATTGTACTCCAGCTGTGAGATTCACTGGGGAAACAGAAACCGGAAGCAACAAAGACACCAAAGAGCACACACCAGAAGCATTTGTGGGTAAGCTATCATACAACTTATCGCTTCCACACCATAACCAGATGTCCGCTCGGGATAAGGGGTGTGGCACCGGAAAAGACATATTTAATACACACCAATCAGACTGAATGCTTCCCAATGATTTTCCAGTCCCCTTTAATTTGAGACAGGTAAAATTTTGTCGTGCTACTGCTTTATCAAAAATTGGTTTCTCTTTATCCTCTTGGGCAAGTGGGAATATCGAATCGTACTTAGAACAATTAAATTTCGGATTATTGTTTTTTAAAAGGTCCACAATACATTCATTTTCGACTGGGGCCGGAACAATACGGAGTACGGGTCGAGCACCCATACACACGAGGCAATCATTTTGGATTTTGCTGGCAGCTTGCTCTGCCATTAACAGCCAATTGTTAGATCCTGCTGTAATACCTGTAATCATTCTAAACCAATCGTCCACTGATGGTTCGCCATGGATTATGCGGACCTTACTCGATTTAGGGGACACGGTTGATGGAATCACCTTGCCAGTTTTCGCCCGAGTAGTACTAGGTTTTTTACACATCCCCACTGGCCAGCATGGATCGGTATCCGAGGACCATGCACACAGGTTCAGGAAGCTACACTTTGTGGACGATGAAGTCCAGTCACCCTCCCTCCACAGAGGTAAGGTGCCCTCCGACTCATTTATCCTGAAATACAAACCAGAAGCATCAACAGAGAAATTTGAAACCTTCTTTTGCCATTTTTTAGCTATTTTTGACCAGCCATAGGTACCAGATGACCAGCGGGTCGACTGATCCACCACTACGGTGTGTGCCCAATCACCCCCTGAGTCCTGGTACGGCCTAGCATCCATATACCATTTGTATTTGTTTCCCCAATCCGAACCCTTTCCATTCCTTTTCGAATATAATGCTGCGTATGGAATAGACATACGAATTTCGAACGAGCCGTTGTAACAAAACCATAGCCTATTGTCATTCATTCCCTTTGGATGCGTCTGGTCTGTCAGGTCCTGACCCTGGTTGCAAGGATCATAACTGGCCAGCGAAGAACCCCCATACCCTACTGAGTTTATATGTCTTTTAAATCGCTTGTGTACCAGTGGTGTCCCATTTGTTGGAGATTGTGGTGTCATTGGAGCCACATCCGTCTGATTGGAGATCGCCCAACAGGAGTATGGCATACACATGTGGAGTGCTCCTTCAAAAAATAACAAGAGAACAAGTAAAACAATAATCAATAAGCAAACACATCCTATACCCCACTTCCCTCTCTTGGACTGGCACAAATCCAGTCCAGACCAGGGACTAGGTGTCATTTTAAAATGTATGTGTCCTGTCCCCGGGAGAATCAAGGGCCGCCTTTGGAGGATCCTGTGTTGTAGTGTGTTTTTATGGGTTAGGCGAATCAACGGGTCTAATTTGGGAATAATGAAACCACTTTTGTCCCTTATGTTCAAGTTGTACCGCCTTTGATGTACGAGCCGTCACTTTGAAGGGACCGGTCCACCTGGGCTCCGACCACTTCCTGGATATAACCTTAAGAAGAACGTGGGTTGAGACCGTGGGTTCCTCCTGTGGGTGATCACGTACTACTGCAGCCGCCTCCTTTATCTGTGAAGAAATACTAGATACAAGAGAATGCAATTGAGACCAATATGCTGCATGTGAGAGATCGGGTAATGGAACCTCTTCATATGGGGTGATGGAGGAACTAGGACCGGGCATCAGCCGGCCCGTGAGTAATTCAAATGGGGCAAAATTTGTGGTTTTGTTTATGGTTTGACGAATCGAGAGTAGAGCCAATGGGAGGGCTTGAAGCCAAGACATTTTAGTGCCGTACATTATTTTTGCCAATTTCTCTTTCAATGTACGATTCATTCGTTCAACCTTACCTTGGCTTTGTGGGTGATAAACACAACCAAAACGATGTTTAAGGCCTAACATGCTTTCAACCTTCTGTAGGGCCTTGTTGTTAAAGTGAGTACCATTATCCGATCTAATGAGTGCAGGAAAACCATGTGAAGGGATATAATGATTCACCAAAGCCTTAATGACTGCTGCCGCGTCCTCCCTAGCACATGGATATGCCTCCGGCCAATGAGAGAATGAATCTACAATGACCAGGAGGTATCTTTTACCGTTTACTCTTTGTGTCATGTCAGTAAAGTCAATGGTGATCTCAGCCCCTGGCCAGAGGGCTGGATGAAAGTCACCAGGTCTGGGTTTAAGGGTCGGTTTGGCGTTGAACAACATACATGTCTTACAGTCGTTGACGTGTCGCCACACAAGGGAAGACAAGTGTGGGTGCCACCAGTTAGTCAATTTAGTCATCATCGCCTGGGGGCCCACGTGAGCAGATGAGTGGGCCTCCGCCAAGACAGACACTGATAATGGTCCCATCGGAATTACAGGACATCCTGTGGGACCCACCCATACACCATCCACACGTTTCACAGCACCCGCATACGCCCACATAGTCCGTTCCTCCGGAGAGGCCGATTGTTGGGCCTCCAGAATCACATCCACAGACAAACTCTCATGCACTGGATCTGAGTGGTGGTTGGATTCCAATTGAACCAGATTAGAAGGATTATCTACCATGTATCCAGCTACTGATTTTGCTAATTGATCCGCCGCATGATTACCTCTAGCTACAAAAGATGAGGACTTGGAGTGACCAGGAACCTTAACAATCGCCAATTGGGACGGAAGGAGCATGGCTTTGCGCAGGCGCAACACGATATCCCGGTGTGCAATGGGTTGACCCTTGGCCGTTTTGTAATCATTGCGTTCCCATTCGGGGAGATCAATGACAGCAGCCGAAACTGCATAAGCCGAATCACTATAAATGGTAACCGGATGACCGGCTGCGGTCTCCAAAGCCAAACAGAGGGCCAACAGCTCAGCCGCCTGGGCAGACTGATTAGCTGCCTGAATAAAGGATGCACAATGCACGAAGTCATCTCCCTTACTTTCCACTACGGCCGCTGCCGCATGTAGACGTCCCGAATGGTCTCTCCAACAACAACCGTCTGTAAACATAATACGACCGGATGAAAGCGGTGTGGTAGTGAGGTCAGCCCGAACGTATCTTTGGTGATTAACTCGCATAGCACATTCGTGGGGTCCTAAATGGATGTTATCCGCCATATTGATGCCTGTGTGAACGTAATTAATGTTTGGAGCTGTTAGTATACGTAAAAGTCTGGACTGTCGAAGCGATGATAATGTAAATGATGACGAAGCCACATACGCCGATACCCCATGATCAGTCAAAACATATAGGGGATGTCCCATCACTGTATGAGCTGTTTTAAGAAGCACTTTAGCGAGCCCTGCAGCATAACGAGTGCACTCTGGTTGACGAAGTTCAACCCTATCCAGTGCTACACTACAATACATCAATACCCGCCTAGTCGCTGGAACCTTCTGAAATAAAACGGCATTTACTGTAGTCGCCGAGTTAGACACATCAATATAGAAAGGTTTGTCAAAATCTGGGTTTGCCAGGGCAGCCGCCGAGGCCAGTTCTTGGACCAGAGACACAAAGGCTTCATCTGCTTCCTTTGCCCAATCAAGTTGTGCTCTAAGGTTCTTAACACCTTTGTCTTTGACCAGAGCACGAAGGGTGTTTGTCTTGTCCACATAACATGGTATATAGGTCCTACTGTAGCCACAGAGGCCTAGGAATGACAACATGTCTTTTACAGTTTGGGGTCTAGAATGAGACAAAATGGTTTTTCGATGTTCTGGTGACATGGACAGTCCTCTGGCTGACACGACACGGCCTAGAAAAGTTACCTCTTTTCGACAACACTGAAGCTTCTTTTTTGACACTTTAAAACCAAGTTCATGAAGTTTGAGTAGGACCGTCCTAGTGACCGCCAGACAGATTTCAGAAGTAGTTGCCGCAATGCAAAGGTCATCCACATACTGTAAAATAATAGTGTCTTCAGGTAAAGTCAGATCTTGTAACAGATTCTTCAGACACTGATTAAAAATACCAGGTGAGTTTTTAAACCCTTGTGGCAGGCGCTTATACTGCATGTGGACACCACTATAGGTGAAAGCAAAGTACTGTCTAGCCGAAGGATGTAAAGGTACACAGAAAAAGGCGTTAGCTAAATCAATACAAGTGAACCATTGGTAGACCGGACTGAGCGAAGTCAACATCCTATGTGGGTCTGGTACTGGTAGGATCGGAGTCAATGTTGCGTCATTTACAGGTCTAAGGTCATGTGCCATACGGTAACTCTGTCCGTCTGCCTTAAGTACAGGTCGCAGTGCCGTGTTCCATCGTGAATCAGAAAGTTCTATCACACCTGCATCCCACAGTCCACCTAGAGTGTCTTCCATACCTTTGTCTGCCTCTGGTGTCCATCTATATTGTGGCCTGTGGATAATGACACTCTCATCTATTTTTAACGTTACAGGTGGAATTTTAACACAATGGCCCACATCAAATGGTCCTGATGACCACAACGTGTCCGGAATAGTCTTTAACATATCCTCTGTCTGGTGGTGATCAGTCAATTCCCTGCCATGTTCCCGAGTCAAGATTTGTTCTTCCAAAATGGAGGAGTTTAACAATGGAGTCTGTGGGTCAATCTGATAAGAGTCATGCATTTTGGAATAAGTCAATCCCGGGATGTCAGTGGACTGCCAGTTAGTTACTTTAAGAAGTTTCTTGACCATTGGACCGAGTTGGCGAGCTTCATGATCAGGAGACAGAGCCAAGGTAATGTGTGGGTCGGCTGTATCCGACATTTTGTACCATACTTTTTGCGATTCGTCCAAATCAACATATGACGCTACACCTTCTGGACCCACAAAGATTTTGGTGGTTTTCAGCTGCCAGGGCCTTCCAAGAACCTTTTGAAAATGGTCTCGATAGATTAAATCATCTTCTATGTCATAAAACAACGTACAATGAAAATCATCCATGGGTGGATGGTAAGGCCGAAGCGTGTCAATGAATGATTTCCACTGGTAATAAACAGACAACAGTCCCCCCGTGGCCGGAGTTTCAGGCTCAAGACGTGACCAATAGATCATTGCTACCTCTGAATCTTGTTGCAAAGGACACATCAACCACTGTCCACATGTTCGTACTGGTTGTGAACACGGAATCTTTGCACCATTTGGTAAAGTCACTGTGAGGCCATCCGGCCCACATAATATGGTAGCTCCAATAGACATCAACAAGTCTCTTCCCATCAAATTGACAGGTGTTCGGGGTGAATGAACATAGGAATGGAAGAGAGTCTGTTTTAAGTGGGGGATTTCAGTTCGTAGAGGTCTGGTAACAGGCAGAGCTTGAGGAGACCCTGAGAAGCCGACCAAAGTCACGGCTGCTGAGGAGAGACAACTGGCAGCGAGCGGGATGTTCAAAGATGAGTGCGTTGCTCCCGTGTCCACCAAAGCTGATGTTTGTACGCCATTGACTCTCATGTGAAGCATTGGGTCTGCCGTTCCACTGCTTCCCAAGCTTCTCGGGCACCTCTATTCGGAGTGTTGAGTATCCCCTGTTTCGTAAGAATCATCTCCGCCGTGGTAATACTGTCCAGGTGGCTGGGCCGGCTGCTGCGGCCGCCATGGTCTGCCAGTGCCTCGTCCTCCCCCACGCGTAGGCCGCTGCTGTTGTGGTGGGCCATACTGCCATGGTATGGGTTGCCGTGGGAACGGTTGTTGCTGTCGCCGTGGGAACGGTTGTTGCTGTTGCCGTTGTTGACTGGGGCAATCACGTCTCCAGTGTCCACTACCGCCACACACAAAACAGTTGCCTTGTTGGCCTTGTCCTGAGTACCCTCCTCCCCGGCCACCAGAGAAACTATGCCCCCGACCACCGTATCCATGACCAGCACCTCGCGCCCCACCATATCCCTGAAACATCTGTGCGGATTGCTCTGTCTTTTCCTGTTTAAATTTTTTGGCTTCACTATGTAATTTGGAAAGTTGGAGTTTCAACAGAGCAGAGGTCAAATTTTGTGATTCAGCTTTTTCTTTTATCTTCTCGTTATCATATATCTTACAATGGTGAGCTAGGTGACGTTTAAATCTAGGTTCGTCACCTGTCAACAAGTCGGGATCCTTCCTCAACTCTTTTTTAACCGGTTCTGGAAGACCCTCGACAATAGCTGTTCGGAATAAGGTTTCACTCTCAAATATGCCAGATGGATGGCGACCGGTGCTTTCTATCCAGTCTTTAATACATTGTTCATAATGCACCGGACCTCCCACTCCATCGGTGTATGGGAACACGGTTGGAGCCAAGTCATGGGGTCGTGGGAAGGCGTTTTTAATTGCCCTGAACAAGGCGTCTGACACTTGGGTCAATGGAGTGTCGTGTGGATATCTTATAGTTGCTGCTTCCTCCTCTATCATTCGTACCTGATGTTGAGTGCAGGATGCTGATATGGCCTGTCTCATGTCACCAAGTGCACAATTCTGTCCACTCATTAAAGCCAAGAATTTCATCAACCATGGACTTCCTCCCCTCGCCAGAGGAGGGAGCTGTTCAGTCAATGCAGCCACATCTCTAAGAACAAGTGGCTCATATATCATGCCTCCTCCCTGAGGGCGGAGGGGAAACATACCTCCAGATGTGGCTTGTACCCGCTTTGCGCTGGGCTTTGGTTTCCTCCTGGCAGTCCTGTCTGATGTTTCATTCGCCCCACTGTTACGTGGGCGAAGGGCGATATGAAATCCAGAATCTGGTAGGGCCTGTCTGTACATGTCCACTCTCTCTTTCTCTCTTTCGTCTGGAATGTCTGAGTCACTGTCTGAGTCATAGTCTGATTGTCGATTAGCGTCCTCAAACAGTATAAGATGGTCAGTCAACTCACCTTTTCCTTTCTTATTACGTTTCTTTTCTTCATTTTTCTGTCGAGTCGCTTCCTCTCTGCACTTCTGTTCTCTATAAAGTCGGTCTCTTTCTGTTACTTCTGCATCGTCCTCTCGATCAGTCAAGTCACCGCTGGTCTGTTTTGGTATATCTTTTGTATTTTGGAGATTACATGCTGTTCTTATGAGGTCTTTTGCCTCGGAAGACATGGCTTCCTCCTCGTTCTCAACGTCGAGGATTATCCGTCCACCTAAAGTCACTACTGGTGCTTGTAGGGACATGCCGTAAGGTCTTATTGGAGCTTGATAATTCAGTAGGGGTGCTGAAGGTACAATAGGGGGCATCAAAGTCAAAGCTGGTTTGAGAGGACCGGTAGGATATATTGTGGGTTGGGGTAATGTATGAGAAATGCCACCAGAGGACGTCACAATATCACCTATTGGCTGCAATGTGTCATTAAATCCACTAGGTGGCGCCACAGTACCACCTAATTTTCCAGAAGCAGATTTCTTACCTTTTTCCATAGCCTGTTGACGCCTCACTGTGGCCAAAGCTGTTGACGCAATCACTAGGTTATGTATTGCCAATCTATGTAGTTCTAACTCCTCCTCCTCTCTCTTTATCGGGTCACGCCACCACCAATTCACTTCTTTCTTTCGCTTTTGTATTACCACCTTCTTAGCTGTGACGTCACACTCTATTTTTTGCAACGCTACGGCCAAATCATTCATATTCCATTCGCGCTTTTGACCTGTAAAATGCACATTTCCTTTCAACGTACAAAATTGTTTTTTCAACTCACGTCTCGTTTTGGATTGCCCCTTCTTTTGAACCCCACTCAGAACCTGTGCTTCGACTTTTCCGTACAAACTCATCAATTCATTCCATTCTCCGTCTGCATCATTCTCCATTCTTCTTTTAACACACACACACAAACTCCATTTTCCTTCAGCGTCTTCCTCCCCATTCTTCGCAACACACACACATTCTTGTTCAAGCGCTCCTAGCATTTTTACCAACGCAGTCATCACAAATCACCGGATAAATTTAGAAGTTTAGTATATTCAATTCTAGGAATTAAGAAATTTAGAATTTTAGTATATCCAATTTAGAATTAGAAATTTTTATTAGGATCAATCCTAAGAAAAAAACATCTGTGGACCCAGTCGTTTCCCTGCTGAAGACTTAAAAAATAAATTTGCTGAATTTTTCTTACAATTAAGTAAAAGGTCTCCAACATATAACCTTTTTACGGAATCACCTTATTCCCTTGTTTTCATACGAACGTTCCCTTTATCTCAAAACGACCGTTCTGGAATCCCCAATCACTGATTCCAGATATACAATCACGGAAATGTCCCTGAACAAATACTCGTGTTATCTGAATCACATTTCTACTGTGACTTCTACTCTAAAAAATAAGTTTGCACAATTTTCGTACGGTTAAGTAACAGGTCTTATGCATACAACCTTTCGGAATCTTAAAAATCCCTTCTACTCTAAAAAATAAGTTTGCACAATTTTCGTACGGTTAAGTAACAGGTCTTATGCATACAACCTTTCGGAATTTTTTTTTAAAAAATCCCTAGAACACGTTTCTACTATTACTTCTCCATAATTTAAAAAATCCAATAGCAGAATTTTGACAGTTAAGTAACAGGCATTCCGCTTACCTTTTAGATTTCAGGCGCCCGTCAGAGAAGTCTCCATAGAAAGATGCCGAGTGTCTCCAATCCAGACCACTCTTATAAATATCACGTTCACGACGTGCTTCGAAGTCCGCGACTTCGGCGGGGTTCCCCTTCCGTAATCCCACGTCCGCGACGTGTCACGTTTCCAAACGTTTTTCCTTTTCCTAATAAATATCACTCCTCGGAATCCCTGACTCCGGCATTAACCATTAACCGACCTCCCTCGATGCACGTCGGGGTCACCAAAATTGTTAGATTATCAGTTTTAGCTCCTATCCCTAATTCCTTAACTCAGTCTGATCTTATCTAACAAATGTGCGCGTTCAGCATCGAAGGAAGAAACCAGGGTTTGCGAGTTACTCCACAGATGGTTTATTCCAGAAATTGATCCTTACAGAGCTCCGGGCCCCCTCCCAAATAATAGTAAACCAGCTGCGCGTCGTAATGCACAGTGGAGGATGAAAAGACAATAGTCCGCACCCGCGTTTGCACAGTTATAGTTAAACAAAAATGAATATTCATTCGCTGATTCTAATGATATTCGGACTGTCCCACGACGATTCCACAGGGGTGTCCTCTCCTGAGATCTGCTTGCCCGCGAATCCACGTCTGGTTTGGTTGCCCTCTCCGCAGGAATTTCTTTGTTTCTGGTATCATCTGGACCACTTATCACCGGGACCACTTGTCACCTGGACCACTTATCACCTGGACCACACCTTGAAGCAGAAACTCAGACAAAAGACCTTTTGTTCATTGTAAATGAGTTGAGAACAATAGTTTCAATCCTACTGTGGTACTATATCAAAAATGCAACAGCTACAATAAAATGAAGGAATAAAATATGTCATATTCTTCAATCATAACCTTGTTTTTGCATTTTACTTCGTTTTTTGTTACACGATTTTTCGATTTTTTGTTGTAGTTCACGGATATCTTTTATTATTAGTCTACCGGTGAACCCATATTTTTTTACCCAATAACGCAAGGAATCCACCGCGTCGGGATCCTCTCTATGGACTATCTTCCAGTCTTTAGACGCGAGTTCCGAGAGGAATTCCTCTTTTTTACTTGTTTTACTCTGTACTTTACCCATTTTTGAATAAAATTTAGTCCCAGTGGGTCTTTGCACCTATAGTGCACTAACACTGGGTTTAGACAACAGGATGTCGATAAATTCCTTTAGTGGTAAACTCACTTCAACCTTTTCAGGCGGAGTTTCGCGTCTACATACATCCACTAGAGGTCGACATTTGTCTCCTGTTGTTTGATATGAGATACAAATCACCAAATGGTAAAATGTATTTCCAAACACACTTTTTGCACGTTCACTCCTTTTAATTCACTTCTTTATTTCTCTTTAACCAGGACTCTATCCTTTTTTTTTCTCTTTAACCAGGACTCTATCCTTTTTTTTCACTTTTCATTCAATACACCCAGAACTCCACTATCCGTCACAGATTTTTCCTATTCAATACATCCTGGATTTCGCTTTCCTTTACAGAATTTAATTAGTCTGCTAAAACTAAGGGTGTCTGTCCGCCTGCGAAAGTTTGTTGTTTGAATTTGACCTCTGTACGCATGTGGAATTTTGTTGTTTGAATTTTTTTACCTGATAGGGCCTAGGATTCTCAGGGCTTATTTCTTTAATCAGGACTCCGCTATCCTTTACAGAGTTTAATTAGTCTTTCCAACTAAAGGGGTCTGTTACGCCTACGGATTTAATTTTACAGAGTTTAATTAGTCTTTTCCAACTAAAGGGGTCTGTTACGCCTTCATTCATTCCTTTTTTTCTCATTCATTCCTTTTTTAAATAAAATTTACTCACGATTCTCTGCGTCCTCGGTATCCCTTCAACCTTTGGACCCCAGCCCGTAAGGAAGAAACAGTCCTGGAAAAGGATCTTTATGCTGTGGCCACAGACTTTTCTGGATCTTGCTCACTTGCTGGGATCGTCCGGTATCTTGGAATCCGGCTCGAAGGACCAATTAAATGTTAGGTTCAAACACCAGACATTTGTTTCACCAACCTGAAAAGAAGGAAATCACAGAGAATTTGAGTTAACTTTATTTAAAAAATGAGAGGTTCAGGGACTGTCTCTCGCGACAGTCCTCCAAAAGCACTCTGAAGAAAATCCCCTCCTGCCAATTCTCTTATTGTGTTTTGGGAGTGTCCAAGTTACAGGAAGTTTCAAGCTGTTCACAGGAGAGCGAGATCTCTCCCAGTAACAAAAGGTTCTTTGATCATGACCATATGCCCCTTCGAGATAACATCTTTACAGTCTCCCTCCTGATACCCTGAAACCCTCACACAATAGTTCAAACAGACAGGCGTCGGCCCCCCTGGGTAGTTCCTCTAAGGTGAAACTTTCCAGGGCCCAAGACACTCTCATTCTATTAACTAACATTTCGACAGTCATACCAGAATCAGGATAACTTATATAAAATAATTCCAACACTTACACAGGCCGGGTAAACGGCCATAGTAGTTGTGACTCTTACACAGGCCGGGTAAACGGCCATAGTAGTTGTGACTCTTACACAGGCCGGGTAAACGGCGATAGTAGATGTGACTCTTACACAGGCCGGGTAAACGGCGATAGTAGTTGTGACTCTTACACAGGCTAGGTAAACGGCCATAGTAGTTGTGACTCTTACACAGGCCGGGTAAACGGCCATAGTAGTTGTGACTCTTACACAGGCCGGGTAAACGGCGATAGTAGATGTGACTCTTACACAGGCCGGGTAAACGGCGATAGTAGTTGTGACTCTTACACAGGCCGGGTAAACGGCCATAGTAGTTGTGACTCTTACACAGGCCGGGTAAACGGCCATAGTAGTTGTGCCTCTTACACAGGCCGGGTAAACGGCGATAGTAGATGTGACTCTTACACAGGCCGGGTAAACGGCGATAGTAGTTGTGACTCTTACACAGGCCGGGTAAACGGCCATAGTAGTTGTGACTCTTACACAGGCCGGGTAAACGGCGATAGTAGTTGTGACTCTTACACAGGCCGGGTAAACGGCGATAGTAGATGTGACTCTTACACAGGCCGGGTAAACGGCGATAGTAGTTGTGACTCTTACACAGGCCGGGTAAACGGCCATAGTAGTTGTGACTCTTACACAGGCCGGGTAAACGGCCATAGTAGTTGTGACTCTTACACAGGCCGGGTAAACGGCGATAGTAGATGTGACTCTTACACAGGCCGGGTAAACGGCCATAGTAGTTGTGACTCTTACACAGGCCGGGTAAACGGCCATAGTAGTTGTGACTCTTACACAGGCCGGGTAAACGGCCATAGTAGTTGTGACTCTTACACAGGCCGGGTAAACGGCGATAGTAGATGTGACTCTTACACAGGCCGGGTAAACGGCGATAGTAGTTGTGACTCTTACACAGGCCGGGTAAACGGCCATAGTAGTTGTGACTCTTACACAGGCCGGGTAAACGGCCATAGTAGTTGTGACTCTTACACAGGCCGGGTAAACGGCGATAGTAGATGTGACTCTTACACAGGCCGGGTAAACGGCGATAGTAGTTGTGACTCTTACACAGGCCGGGTAAACGGCCATAGTAGTTGTGACTCTTACACAGGCCGGGTAAACGGCCATAGTAGTTGTGACTCTTACACAGGCCGGGTAAACGGCGATAGTAGTTGTGACTCTTACACAGGCCGGGTAAACGGCGATAGTAGATGTGACTCTTACACAGGCCGGGTAAACGGCGATAGTAGTTGTGACTCTTACACAGGCCGGGTAAACGGCCATAGTAGTTGTGACTCTTACACAGGCCGGGTAAACGGCCATAGTAGTTGTGACTCTTACACAGGCCGGGTAAACGGCGATAGTAGATGTGACTCTTACACAGGCCGGGTAAACGGCGATAGTAGTTGTGACTCTTACACAGGCCAGGTAAACGGCCATAGTAGTTGTGACTCTTACACAGGCCGGGTAAACGGCCATAGTAGTTGTGACTCTTACACAGGCCGGGTAAACGGCGATAGTAGATGTGACTCTTACACAGGCCGGGTAAACGGCGATAGTAGATGTGACTCTTACACAGGCCGGGTAAACGGCGATAGTAGTTGTGACTCTTACACAGGCCGGGTAAACGGCCATAGTAGTTGTGACTCTTACACAGGCCGGGTAAACGGCCATAGTAGTTGTGACTCTTACACAGGCCGGGTAAACGGCGATAGTAGATGTGACTCTTACACAGGCCGGGTAAACGGCGATAGTAGTTGTGACTCTTACACAGGCCGGGTAAACGGCCATAGTAGTTGTGACTCTTACACAGGCCGGGTAAACGGCCATAGTAGTTGTGACTCTTACACAGGCCGGGTAAACGGCGATAGTAGATGTGACTCTTACACAGGCCGGGTAAACGGCGATAGTAGTTGTGACTCTTACACAGGCCGGGTAAACGGCCATAGTAGTTGTGACTCTTACACAGGCCGGGGTAAACGGCCATAGTAGTTGTGACTCTTACACAGGCCGGGTAAACGGCGATAGTAGATGTGACTCTTACACAGGCCGGGTAAACGGCGATAGTAGTTGTGACTCTTACACAGGCCGGGTAAACGGCCATAGTAGTTGTGACTCTTACACAGGCCGGGTAAACGGCCATAGTAGTTGTGACTCTTACACAGGCCGGGTAAACGGCGATAGTAGATGTGACTCTTACACAGGCCGGGTAAACGGCGATAGTAGTTGTGACTCTTACACAGGCCGGGTAAACGGCCATAGTAGTTGTGACTCTTACACAGGCCGGGTTAACGGCGATAGTAGTTGTGACTCTTACACAGGCCGGGTAAACGGCGATAGTAGATGTGACTCTTACACAGGCCGGGTAAACGGCGATAGTAGTTGTGACTCTTACACAGGCCGGGTAAACGGCCATAGTAGTTGTGACTCTTACACAGGCCGGGTAAACGGCCATAGTAGTTGTGAGTCTTACACAGGCCGGGTAAACGGCGATAGTAGATGTGACTCTTACACAGGCCGGGTAAACGGCGATAGTAGTTGTGACTCTTACACAGGCCGGGTAAACGGCCATAGTAGTTGTGACTCTTACACAGGCCGGGTAAACGGCCATAGTAGTTGTGACTCTTACACAGGCCGGGTAAACGGCCATAGTAGTTGTGACTCTTACACAGGCCGGGTAAACGGCGATAGTAGATGTGACTCTTACACAGGCCGGGTAAACGGCGATAGTAGTTGTGACTCTTACACAGGCCGGGTAAACGGCCATAGTAGTTGTGACTCTTACACAGGCCGGGTAAACGGCGATAGTAGTTGTGACTCTTACACAGGCCGGGTAAACGGCGATAGTAGATGTGACTCTTACACAGGCCGGGTAAACGGCGATAGTAGTTGTGACTCTTACACAGGCCGGGTAAACGGCCATAGTAGTTGTGACTCTTACACAGGCCGGGTAATCGGCCATAGTAGTTGTGACTCTTACACAGGCCGGGTAAACGGCGATAGTAGATGTGACTCTTACACAGGCCGGGTAAACGGCGATAGTAGTTGTGACTCTTACACAGGCCGGGTAAACGGCCATAGTAGTTGTGACTCTTACACAGGCCGGGTAAACGGCCATAGTAGTGTGACTCTTACACAGGCCGGGTAAACGGCGATAGTAGATGTGACTCTTACACAGGCCGGGTAAACGGCGATAGTAGTTGTGACTCTTACACAGGCCGGGTAAACGGCCATAGTAGTTGTGACTCTTACACAGGCCGGGTAAACAGCCATAGTAGTTGTGACTCTTACACAGGCCGGGTAAACGGCGATAGTAGATGTGACTCTTACACAGGCCGGGTAAACGGCGATAGTAGTTGTGACTCTTACACAGGCCGGGTAAACGGCGATAGTAGTTGTGACTCTTACACAGGCCGGGTAAACGGCGATAGTAGTTGTGACTCTTACACAGGCCGGGTAAACGGCCATAGTAGTTGTGACTCTTACACAGGCCGGGTAAACGGCGATAGTAGATGTGACTCTTACACAGGCCGGGTAAACGGCCATAGTAGTTGTGACTCTTACACAGGCCGGGTAAACGGCCATAGTAGTTGTGACTCTTACACAGGCCGGGTAAACGGCGATAGTAGATGTGACTCTTACACAGGCCGGGTAAACGGCGATAGTAGTTGTGACTCTTACACAGGCCGGGTAAACGGCCATAGTAGTTGTGACTCTTACACAGGCCGGGTAAACGGCCATAGTAGTTGTGACTCTTACACAGGCCTGGTAAACGGCGATAGTAGATGTGACTCTTACACAGGCCGGGTAAACGGCGATAGTAGTTGTGACTCTTACACAGGCCGGGTAAACGGCCATAGTAGTTGTGACTCTTACACAGGCCGGGTAAACGGCCATAGTAGTTGTGACTCTTACACAGGCCGGGTAAACGGCGATAGTAGTTGTGACTCTTACACAGGCCGGGTAAACGGCCATAGTAGTTGTGACTCTTACACAGGCCGGGTAAACGGCCATAGTAGTTGTGACTCTTACACAGGCCGGGTAAACGGCGATAGTAGATGTGACTCTTACAAAGGCCGGGTAAACGGCGATAGTAGTTGTGACTCTTACACAGGCCGGGTAAACGGCCATAGTAGTTGTGACTCTTACACAGGCCGGGTAAACGGCCATAGTAGTTGTGACTCTTACACAGGCCGGGTAAACGGCCATAGTAGTTGTGACTCTTACACAGGCCGGGTAAACGGCCATAGTAGTTGTGACTCTTACACAGGCCGGGTAAACGGCGATAGTAGATGTGACTCTTACACAGGCCGGGTAAACGGCGATAGTAGATGTGACTCTTACACAGGCCGGGTAAACGGCGATAGTAGTTGTGACTCTTACACAGGCCGGGTAAACGGCGATAGTAGATGTGACTCTTACACAGGCCGGGTAAACGGCGATAGTAGTTGTGACTCTTACACAGGCCGGGGTAAACGGCGATAGTAGTTGTGACTCTTACACAGGCCGGGTAAACGGCCATAGTAGTTGTGACTCTTACACAGGCCGGGTAAACGGCGATAGTAGTTGTGACTCTTACACAGGCCGGGTAAACGGCGATAGTAGATGTGACTCTTACACAGGCCGGGTAAACGGCGATAGTAGTTGTGACTCTTACACAGGCCGGGTAAACGGCCATAGTAGTTGTGACTCTTACACAGGCCGGGTAAACGGCCATAGTAGTTGTGACTCTTACACAGGCCGGGGTAAACGGCGATAGTAGATGTGACTCTTACACAGGCCGGGTAAACGGCGATAGTAGTTGTGACTCTTACACAGGCCGGGTAAACGGCCATAGTAGTTGTGACTCTTACACAGGCCGGGTAAACGGCCATAGTAGTTGTGACTCTTACACAGGCCGGGTAAACGGCGATAGTAGATGTGACTCTTACACAGGCCGGGTAAACGGCGATAGTAGTTGTGACTCTTACACAGGCCGGGTAAACGGCCATAGTAGTTGTGACTCTTACACAGGCCGGGTAAACGGCCATAGTAGTTGTGACTCTTACACAGGCCGGGTAAACGGCGATAGTAGATGTGACTCTTACACAGGCCGGGTAAACGGCGATAGTAGTTGTGACTCTTACACAGGCCGGGTAAACGGCCATAGTAGTTGTGACTCTTACACAGGCCGGGTAAACGGCCATAGTAGTTGTGACTCTTACACAGGCCGGGTAAACGGCGATAGTAGATGTGACTCTTACACAGGCGGGTAAACGGCGATAGTAGTTGTGACTCTTACACAGGCCGGGTAAACGGCCATAGTAGTTGTGACTCTTACACAGGCCGGGTAAACGGCGATAGTAGTTGTGACTCTTACACAGGCCGGGTAAACGGCGATAGTAGATGTGACTCTTACACAGGCCGGGTAAACGGCGATAGTAGTTGTGACTCTTACACAGGCCGGGTAAACGGCCATAGTAGTTGTGACTCTTACACAGGCGGGTAAACGGCGATAGTAGATGTGACTCTTACACAGGCCGGGTAAACGGCCGATAGTAGTTGTGACTCTTACACAGGCCGGGTAAACGGCCGATAGTAGTTGTGACTCTTACACAGGCCGGGTAAACGGCCATAGTAGTTGTGACTCTTACACAGGCCGGGTAAACGGCCATAGTAGATGTGACTCTTACACAGGCCGGGTAAACGGCCATAGTAGTTGTGACTCTTACACAGGCCGGGTAAACGGCGATAGTAGTTGTGACTCTTACACAGGCCGGGTAAACGGCCGATAGTAGTTGTGACTCTTACACAGGCCGGGTAAACGGCGATAGTAGATGTGACTCTTACACAGGCCGGGTAAACGGCGATAGTAGTTGTGACTCTTACACAGGCCGGGTAAACGGCCATAGTAGTTGTGACTCTTACACAGGCCGGGTAAACGGCGATAGTAGTTGTGACTCTTACACAGGCCGGGTAAACGGCGATAGTAGATGTGACTCTTACACAGGCCGGGTAAACGGCGATAGTAGTTGTGACTCTTACACAGGCCGGGTAAACGGCCATAGTAGTTCGTGACTCTTACACAGGCCGGGTAAACGGCCATAGTAGTTGTGACTCTTACACAGGCCGGGTAAACGGCGATAGTAGATGTGACTCTTACACAGGCCGGGTAAACGGCGATAGTAGTTGTGACTCTTACACAGGCTGGGTTAAACGG